>NW_027036122.1:0-5000 GCF_034236695.1 Oncorhynchus nerka
AGCTGAAGACAACATCTCTTGTTTCCTGCTGAGACGGATGAGGTTAGGAGACAAGTATCTGAAATGAACCCTCGACCTCTGTGGACATCCTGAGAAACCAAACTCTGCCGACCAAAAGAACAAATACAGCCAACGCCTACTGAATAGAACTTTCGCATTCCGGTCGCATTCCGCTTCGCTCCACAGGTAGTATCATATTTTCATTTCATTTCATTACAGTCCCAACGGTGTGATTTGTTTGATCGAAGTAGCTAGCTACATAGCTAGCTACATAGCCGCCTTTGTTTCAAAGATAATTGTGTAGTCTAGAGCGATTTTCTAGGTTAGCTAGCCAGCTATTGTCGTTCTCCTAACGCAACGTAACGTAACCAACACTGCTAGCCAGCCAGCTAGCTCTCAAAAGCAGCATTGTAGAAACTTCACACTCAACGGAACGACTTGATTAGGTAGTGTCAACAACGCAGCTTAGCCTACCTCAGCAGTACTGTATCATTTAATCATTTTTAGTCAATTAGATTCTTGCTACGAAGCTTAACTTTCTGAACATTCGAGACGTGTAGTCCACTTGTCATTCCAATCTCCTCTGCATTAGCGTAGCCTCTTTCTAGCCTGTCAACTATGTGTCTGTCTATCCCTGTTCTCTCCCTCTGCACAGACCATACAAACGCTCCACACCGCATGGCCGCGCTCACCCTAATCTGGTGGTCCCAGCGCACGACCCACGTGGAGTTCCAGGTCTCCGGTAGCCTCTGAACTGCCGATCTGCGGCCAACAAGGCAGAGTTCATCTCAGCTCTATGCCTCCAGTCCTCGACTTCTTTGGCTCTGACGGAAACATGGATCACCACAGACAACACCGCTACTCCTACTGCTCTCTTCGTCCGCCCACGTGCTCTCGCGCACACTCCCGAGAGCTTCTGGTCAGCGGGGTGGTGGCACCGGGATCCTCATCTCTCCCAAGTGGTCATTCTCTCTTTCTCCCTTACCCATCTGTCTATCGCTCCTCCTTTGAATTCCATGCTGTCACAGTTACCAGCCCTTCAAGCTTAACATCCTTATCATTTATCGCCCTCCAGGTTCCTCGAGAGTTCATCAATGAGCTTGATGCCTTGATAAGCTCCTTTCCTGAGGACGGCTCACCTCTCACAGTTCTGGGCGACTTTAACCTCCCCACGTCTACCTTTGACTCATTCCTCTCTGCCTCCTTCTTTTCCACTCCTCTCCTCTTTGACCTCACCCTCTCACCTTCCCTACTCACAAGGCAGGCAATACGCTCGACCTCATCTTTACTAGATGCTGTTCCTCCACTAACCTCATTGCAACTCCCCTCCAAGTCTCCGACCACTACCTTGTATCCTTTTCCCTCTCGCTCTCATCCAACACTTCCCACACTGCCCCTACTCCGGATGGTATCGCGCCCGTCCCAACCTTCATCTCTCTCCCCGCTACTCTCTCCTCTTCCATCCTATCATCTCTTCCCTCTGCTCAAACCTTCTCCAACCTATCTCCTGATTCTGCCTCCTCAACCCTCCTCTCCTCCCTTTCTGCATCTCTTTGACTCTCTATGTCCCCTATCCTCCAGGCCGGCTCGGTCCTCCCTCCCGCTCCGTGGCTCGACGACTCATTGCGAGCTCACAGAACAGGGCCCGGGCAGCCGAGCGGAAATGGAGGAAAACTCGCCTCCTGCGGACCTGGCATCCTTTCACTCCCTCCTCTCTACATTTTCCTCCTCTGTCTCTGCTGCTAAAGCCACTTTCTACCACTCTAAATTCCAAGCATCTGCCTCTAACCCTAGGAAGCTCTTTTGCCACCTTCTCCTCCTCCCCTGAATCCTCCTCCCCTCCTCCCCTCCCTCTCTGCAGATGACTCGCCAACCATTTTGAATCGCGTCTTGTGACGGCCGGCCGCCCAACAACCTGCCCGCTTGACCCTATCCCCTCCTCTCTTCTCCAGACCATCTCCGGTGACCTTCTCCCTTACCTCACCTCGCTCATCAACTCATCCCTGACCGCTGGCTACGTCCCTCCCGTCTTCAAGAGAGCGAGAGTTGCACCCTTCTGAAAAAACCTACACTCGATCCCTCCGATGTCAACAACTACAGACCAGTATCCCTTCTTTCTTTTCTCTCCAAAACTCTTGAACGTGCCGTCCTTGGCCAGCTCTCCCGCTATCTCTCTCAGAATGACCTTCTTGATCCAAATCAGTCAGGTTTCAAGACTAGTCATTCAACTGAGACTGCTCTTCTCTGTATCACGGAGGCGCTCCGCACTGCTAAAGCTAACTCTCTCTCCTCTGCTCTCATCCTTCTAGACCTATCGGCTGCCTTCGATACTGTGAACCATCAGATCCTCCTCTCCACCCTCTCCGAGTTGGGCATCTCCGGCGCGGCCCACGCTTGGATTGCGCCCTACCTGACAGGTCGCTCCTACCAGGTGGCGTGGCGAGAACTCGTCTCCTCACCACGTGCTCACCACTGGTGTCCCCCAGGGCTCTGTTCTAGGCCCTCTCATTCTCGCTATACACCAAGTCACTTGGCTCTGTCATAACCTCACATGGTCTCTCCTATCATTGCTATGCAGACGACACACAATTAATCTTCTCCTTCCTCTGACGACCAGGTATGCACCGCATCTCTGCATGTCTGGAAGACATATCAGTGTGGATGACGGATCATCACCTCAAGCTGAACTCGGCAAGACGGAGCTGCTCTTCCTCCCGGGAAGGACTGCCCGCTCCATGATCTCGCCATCACGGTTGACAACTCCATTGTGTCTCGTCCCAGAGCGCTAAGAACCTTGGCGTGATCCCCTGGACAACACCCTGTCGTTCTCAAATAACATCAAGGCGGTGGCCCGTTCCTGTAGGTTCATGCTCTACAACATCCGCAGAGTACGACCCTGCCTCACACAGGAAGCGGAGCAGGTCCTAATCCAGGCACTTGTCATCTCCCGTCTGGATTACTGCAACTCGCTGTTGGCTGGGCTCCCTGCCTGTGCCATTAAACCCTACAACTCATCCAGAACGCCGCAGCCCGTCTGGTGTTCAACCTTCCCAAGTTCTCTCACGTCACCCCGCTCCTCCGCCTCTCCACTGGCTTCCAGTTGAAGCTCGCATCCGCTACAAGACCATGGTGCTTGTTTCACGGAGCTGTGAGGGGAACGCACCTTCAGTACCTCCAGGCTCTGATCAGGCCCTACACCCAAACAAGGGCACTGCGCCCATCCACCTCTGGCCTGCTCGCCTCCCTACCACTGAGGAAGTACAGTTCCCCGCTCAGCCCAGTCAAAACTGTTCGCTGCTCTGGCCCCCCAATGGTGGAACAAACTCCTCACGACGCCAGGACAGCGGAGTCAATCACCACCTTCCGGAGACACCTGAAACCCCACCTCTTTAAGGAATACCTAGGATAGGACAAAGTAATCCTTCTCACCCCCTCCCTTAAAAGACCTAGATGCACTATTGTAAAGTGGCTGTTCCACTGGATGTCATAAGGTGAAAGCACCAATTTGTAAGTCGCTCTGGATAAGAGCGTCTGCTAAATGACTTAAAATGTAAAATGTAAATACCAACAGTCTCAGAATAAGAGCTTTAAGGTCATAATACATTAGGTCATATGGATAGGATCTGATCCTAGATCAGAACTCCACTCCTACACCGAGACGCCTGATACACTCGGCCCCTGATCCCAGATCAGAACTCCACTCCTGGCCACCGAGACTCTGGACACTCGGCCCCTGATCCCAGATCAGAACTCTCCAAGACCATTTTTAAACTCTCCTGATCGTAATTCCTCTTCCTGCTGTTGTGGGTTGGAGTCTCCTCCTGCGGCATCATTACCATCTCCTCCAGCCATCTAACGTGGATCAATGTGCACTTATTGACAGAAGTCCATCTCTAAACACATGAAGTGGACCCCCCCCCCCCCCCCCCGGCCTACTGGACGCCTGCCCGGCCCAGAGTCGCTCATATTCAAGAGAGGTTCGGCAGGGCTCTGGGGAATCCTTGACCTTTCACCTTCAACCCAAGTGGAGGAATACAAAACACGGTCTTCCTGTCTGTCTGTCTGTCTGTCTGTGGGTTTGTATTGTAGTCAGATGGGTTGTCTGTCTGTCTGTCTGTATTGTAGTCAGATGGGTTGTCTGTCTGTCTGTCTGTCTGTCTGTGGGTTTGCATTGTAGTCAGATGGGTTGTCTGTCTGTCTGTGGGTTTGTATTGTAGTCAGATGGGTTGTCTGTCTGTCTGTGGGTTTGTATTGTAGTCAGATGGGTTGTATGTCTGTCTGTGGGTTTGTATTGTAGTCAGATGGGTTGTATGTCTGTCTGTGGGTTTGCATTGTAGTCAGATGGGTTGTATGTCTGTCTGTGGGTTTGTCAGATGGGTTGTAGTCAGATAGATTGGTTGTATGTCTGTCTGTGGGTTTGTATTGTAGTCAGATGGGTTGTCTGTCTGTCTGTGGGGTTTGTATTGTAGTCAGATGGGTTGTCTGTCTGTCTGTGGGTTTGTATTGTAGTTGTACTGTCTGTCTGTGGGTTTGTATTGTATGTGGCTTGTCTGTCTGTCTGTGGGTTTGTATTGTAGTCAGATTGGTTGTCACAGAGGGACTGAACCCCAAAACATTCTGTCTGGCTTACAGAGGGGACGCAAACCCCAAAACATTCTGTCTGGCTTACAGAGGACGGAACCCCAAACATTCTGTCTGGCTTAGAGGGACTGAACCCGAAAACATTCCGTCTGGCTTACAGAGGGACGGAACCTCAAAACATTCCGTCTGGCTTACAGAGGACGGAACTCCCAAAACATTCCGTCTGGCTTACAGAGGGACGGAACCCCAAAACATTATGTCTGGCTTACAGAGGACGGAACCCAAAACATTATGTCTGGCTTACAGAGGGACGGAACCCCAAAACATTATGTCTGGCTTACAGAGGGACTGAACACAATAACCTTCTATGTAATTATTTTTCGGCATCATGGGATATTGTGTGTAGATTGATGAGGGGA
>NW_027036122.1:10000-12790 GCF_034236695.1 Oncorhynchus nerka
GAATGGCTGAATAAATGGCTGAATAAATGAATTACTGAATGGTAGAATGGCTGAATGAATGGCTGAATAAATGAATTACTGAATGAATTAATAAATGAATTACTGAATGGTAGAATGGCTGAATAAATGAATGAATAGCTGAATAAATGGAATTACTGAATGGTAGAATGGCTGAATAAATTGATGAAATGCTGAATAAATTAATAAATGGCTGAATAAATTAATGAATGGCTGAATAAATAAAATGAATGGCTGAAATGAATGAATGGCTGAATGAATAAATATATTAATAGCTAATTAAATGAATGGCTGGGAATAAATGAGAGCGAGAGAGGGGGGCAGAGAGATTGGGGAGATAGAGAGAGAGTGGGGAGAGAGAGAGAGTGTGGGGAGAGAGAGAGGGTGGGAGGGAGGGGGATAATGAGGGAGGGGGAGAGGGAAAGAGAGAGAGAAGGAGAGAGGGCCTGGGTGGGGTCTAGGTAAATAATGCACCCCAGCAGTAGAGAAAGAGACAGAGGCCTGACAGCCAAGGCCAGCGCTCCACTCCTCCTAACTGCAGCAGCCCAGAGATCCTGCTGCTACTGCTCCTCAACTCATCTGTCAGCTACAGCCAAAGCCAGCGCTCCACTCCTCCTAACTGGTAAGCAGCCCAGAGATCCTGCTACTACTCTAATAACTCATCTGTCAGCTACAGCCAAAGCCAGCGCTCCACTCCTCCTAACTGGTAAGCAGCCCAGAGATCCTGCTGCCACTGCAACCTTAACTCATCTGTCAGCTACAGCCAAAGCCAACGCTCCAAACTGGAACAGCCCAGAGATCCTGCTGGGGGAACGAGGCGCCGGGGAGAGGGGAGGAGAGATGCAACTACATCAGGCTGTGGGCCGCCTGGCCTCTGGAGGGTACCATCCATCCATCCACAGCCCCAGAGCTAGTGATCAAGGCTAGCTAATATACACCATCCATCCATCCACAGCCCTGAGCTAGTTATCTAGCTAGTTAATATACACCTTCCATCCATCCATCCATCCACAGCTAGTTATCTAGCTAGCTAATATACACCATCCATCCATCCATCCACAGCTCCAGAGCTAGTTATCTAGCTAGTTAATATACACCTTCCATCCATCCACAGCTCCAGAGCTAGTTATCTAGCTAGCTAATATACACCATCCATCCACAGCCCCAGAGCTAGTTATCTAGCTAGCTAATATACACCATCCATCCATCCACAGCCCCAGAGCTAGTTATCTAGCTAGCTAATATACACCATCCATCCATCCACAGCCCCAGAGCTAGTTATCTAGCTAGCTAATATACACCATCCATCCATCCACAGCCCCAGAGCTAGTTATCTAGCTAGCTAATATACAGCATCCATCCACAGCCCCAGAACTAGTTATCTAGCTAGCTAATATACACCATCCATCCATCCATCCACAGCCCCAGAGCTAGTTATCCAGCTAGCTAATATACACCATCCATCCATCCACAGCCCCAGAGCTAGTTATCTAGCTAGCTTATATACACCATCCATCCATCCACAGCCCCAGAGCTAGTTATCTAGCTAGCTAATATACACCACACCATCCATCCACAGCCCCCAGAGCTAGTTATCTAGCTAGCTAATATACACCATCGATCCATCCACAGCCCCAGAGCTAGTTATCTAGCTGGCTAATATACACCATCCATCCATCCATCCACCAGCCCCAGAGCTAGTTATCCTAGCTAGCTAATATACACCATCCATCCATCCACAGCCCCAGAGCTAGTTATCTAGCTAGCTAATATACACCATCCATCCATCCACAGCCCCAGAGCTAGTTATCTAGCTAGCTAATATACACCATCCATCCATCCACAGCCCCAGAGCTAGTTATCTAGATAGCTAATATACACCATCCATCCATCCACAGCCCCAGAGCTAGTTATCTAGCTATCTAATATACACCATCCATCCATCCACAGCCCCAGAGCTAGTTATCTAGCTGGCTAATATACACCATCCATCCATCCACAGCCCCAGAGCTAGTTATCTAGCTAGCTAATATACACCATCCATCCATCCACAGCCCCAGAGCTAGTTATCTAGCTAGCTAATATACACCATCCATCCATCCACAGCCCCAGAGGTAGTTATCTAGCTAGCTAATATACACCATCCATCCATCCATCCACAGCCCCAGAGCTAGTTATCTAGCTAGCTAATATACACCATCCATCCATCCACAGCCCCAGAGCTAGTTATCTAGCTAGCTAATATACACCATCCATCCATCCATCCATCCACAGCCCCAGAGGTAGTTATCTAGCTAGCTAATATACACCATCCATCCATCCATCCACAGCCCCAGAGCTAGTTATCTAGCTAGCTAATATACACCATCCATCCATCCACAGCCCCAGAGCTAGTTATCTAGCTAGCTAATATACACCATCCATCCATCCACAGCCCCAGAGCTAGTTATCTAGCTAGCTAATATACACCATCCATCCATCCACAGACACAGAGCTAGTTATCTAGCTAGCTAATATACACCATCCATCCACAGCCCAGAGCTAGTTATCTAGCTAGCTAATATACACCATCCATCCATCCACAGCCACAGAGCTAGTTATCTAGCTAGCTAATATACACCATCCATTCCACAGCCAGAGCTAGTTATCTAGGCTAGCTAATATACACACCATCCATCCACAGCCCCAGAGCTAGTTATCTAGCTAGCTAATATACACCATTCATCCATCCATCCACAGCTCCAGAGCTAGTTATCTAGCTAGCCAATATAC
>NW_027036123.1:0-12795 GCF_034236695.1 Oncorhynchus nerka
CCTTCATACAATGAAGAGAGGACAGGTTCACACAGGGATGCTTAATACTTCTGTTCTCATATAATATATACACTGTATGTATGTATATATACACACATATATATGTATATATACACTTCATATATATGTACATATACGTATATATATACGTATATATGTATACTATATATATATATGCATATTATCAGTATATATATATATACTATATATATAAGTATATATATTATATACTGATATATATATATATATGTATATATTGTGTATATATGCATATATATATATATATATATATATATTATATATACTATGTATAACATATATATATATATATATATATATATATATATATATATATGATATATATATATATATTGTGCATATCATATATCTATACATATATATATATATATATATATATACGTATATATATATATACATGACATCGTATATACTCGTATGTATATACACGCATATCAAGTATATACATTATATATCCTCTCTTGGTAGTATAGCAGAGAGAGAAGAGATACAGACCAAAGAAGCTCGGAACAAACTGCCTCTGATAAACTTCCAGAGAGAAGAGCTGCTCTTCCACCTCCTCGTTAATGCAATGATCGATAGTATATCATATTTCCTCAGAAACACAGATTCACAGAGAACAGTTCACGTTGATAAACTCCCATGTTCCGCTGTACCTGATCAGCATGTCAAGAGGCTGTGCTGTCACGAGAAAGGGCCTACCTATACAGATGAACGATTTACTGCTTTTGTTTCTTAATCATTTGCTACATTGTTACAACACTGTATATATATATAATATGACATTTGTAATGTCTTTAACTTGTTTTGAAATCTGTAAATGTTTTGTTAATTTTAACTTTGTTTATTTCACTTTTTGTATGTACCTACCTCACTTGCTTTGGCAATGTTAACACATAATGACAACAAATTCTGAAATGAGAGATAGAACAAAATAAATGACAAATTGCAGGATCTTCAAACATCAACAAATACTACATTCAATTCAAACAGTTGCAATAATCATTCAATTAAGTCATCTTTATATTGTCTTCTTTTGTGTGAATAAATAGAACTGTAACTGAAAGACCAGGATCTGTTTCAATTGATTCCTTTCTCTCCCTCTCTCCTCTCTCCCTCCTCTCCCTCTCCTCCTCTCTCTCTCCTCTCTCTCTCCTCCTCTCTCTCTTCTCTCCTCCCCCTCTCCTCTCTCTTCTCCTCTCCTCCTCCTCTCTCTCCTCCTCTCCCCTCCTCTCCCTCCTCTCTTCTCCCCTCTCCTCTCTCCATCCTCCTCTCTCTCCTCCTCTCTCTCTCCTCTCTCATACCCCCTCCTACTCCCCTCTCTCCTCCTCCCTCTCCTCTCTCCTCCTCCTCTCTCTCCTTCTCTCCATCCTCTCTCCTCTCCCTCCTCTCTCTCCTCTCTGATTTCCTCCCCCTCCTCTCCTTCTCTCCTTCCCCTCCGTCTCTCCCTCCTCTCTCCTCCTCCCCCTCCCCTCCTCTCTCCCCCTCCTCTCTCCTCTCTCCCTCCTCTTCCTCTCCCTCTCCTCCCCCTCCTCTCTCTCCTCCCCTTCCCTCTCCTCCCCTCCCTCTCTCCCTCTCCCTCCCTCTCTTCTCTCTCTCCCTCCTCTCTCCTCTCTCCCTCCCCTCTCCCTCTCCCTCTCCTCTCTCTCTCCTCCACCCTCCCTCCTCCCTCTCCCTACAGGAGATCCAGAAGGAGGCGTCTCGTTTCTCTTCCTACAGTGAGCTGTGTTCCTTTTCCTAGTCTCCTCTCTCTCCCTGCTCCTGAGTCTCCTACAGCGACCACCGTGGCAGGAAGGTAATGCAAGTTATGACATTTACTGTGGCTACATCCCAAATGACATCCTATTCTCCCTATATGCTCTGGTCTAAAGTAGTGCACTATATGGGAATAGGGTGCCATAGGGCTCTGGTCTAAAGTAGTGCACTATATAGGGAATAGGGTGCCATAGGGCTCTGGTCTAAAGTAGTGCACTATATGGGAATAGGGTGCCATAGGGCTCTGGTCTAAAGTAGTGCACTATATAGGGAATAGGGTGCCATAGGGCTCTGGTCTAAAGTAGTGCACTATATAGGGAACAGGTGCCATAGGGCTCTGGTCTAAAGTAGTGCACTATATAGGGAATAGGTGCCATAGGGCTCTGGTCTAAAGTAGTGCACTACATAGGGAAGAGAGGGTGCCATAGAGGCTCTGGTCTAAAGTAATGCACTATATAGGGAATAGGGTTCTAGTAGGGCTCATGAGTCTAAAGTAGTGCACTATATGAGGGAATAGGGTGCCATAGGGCTCTGGTCTAAAGTAGTGCACTATATAGGGAATGAGGTGCCATAGGGCTCTGGTCTAAAGTAGTGCACTACATAGGGAACAGGTGCCATGAGGCTCTGGTCCAAAGTAGTGTACTACATAGGGAACAGGGTGCCATAGGGCTCTGGTCTAAGAATCACTGCACATAGAATCACGTGCCCTTAGGACTCTGGTCTAAAGTAGTTCCATACATGCTGGAAGTGGAGAGGTGCCATAGGGCTCTGGTCCAGTATGGAACCCGGCATATGGAACCTGGGTGTGTGGCTCGCCTCCAGAGGTGTGAACTACAGAGTGGAACAGTGTTGACCAGTCTAGGGCTCTGTATCAGAGCTGTGACTACATCATAGTGGATTTGCACTGGGACATCCGCATCGGCACAGCAAGATGTGGTACGAGAAACACTTTGTCCAGAAACAGCTGGGACTAAATCGCTTCCTGAGCTGGCCAGCCCTAAACAAGGATTCAGGTAAGAGGAAACACACGGATAAGACAGCTGGGGCTGAGCAAGGATAATTATTCTTATTATGGATTCAGGTAAGAGAAACACACTCCAGAGAAGTTTGGGAAATGTGAAATGAATGGGGATATACTATTGGATTCAGGTAAGAGGAAACACACGGCCCAGAGACAGCTGGGGCTAAGCTGGCCGAATGGGACACATTAGATCTGTTAAAGAGAATAAACACATCGGTAATGTAGGAGGAATGGTTTCTCATTAGATCTGGTAATGTAGGAGAATATCTCTCATTGATCTCTCTGTCTGTCTCTCTCTCTGCCTTGAATCTCTAATGTAGAATAAAACACATTAGATCTTCTCTGTCTCTCTCTCTCTCTCTCTAAGATCTGTCTCTCTCTCTCTCTCTCTCTCTCTCTATCTATCTATCTATCTATCTATCTACATTTACATTTACATTTAAGTCATTTAGCAGACGTCTATCCAGAGCGACTTTACAAATTGGTAATGTAGGAGAATCCAGTAAACATTACACTTTAATGTAGGAGAATATAAACATTTTAATCTGGTAATGAAGGAGAATTTATCCTATCCTAGGTATTCCTGGAAAGTAGGTGGGGTTTCAGGTGTCTGGAAGGTGGTGATTAACACATTAGTCCTGGTAATGTAGGAGAATGTTCCACCATTAGGATCTGGTAAGAGGAGAATATAACAGTTTAGATCTAGTAATGTAGGAGAATATAACACATTAGATCTGGTAATGTAGTAGGAATAAACACATTAGATCTGGTAATGTAGTAGAATATAACACATTAGATCTGGTAATGTAGGAATATAACACATTAGATCTGGTAATGTAGGAGAATATAACACATTAGATCTGGTAATGTAGGAGAATATAAACACATTAGATCTGGTAATGTAGGAGAATATAACACAGTAGATCTGAGTAATGTAGTAGAATATTGGAACACATTAGATCTGGTAATGTAGGAGAATATAACACATTAATCTGGTAATGTAGGAGAATATAACACATTAGATCTTGGTAATCCAGTAGGAGAATACAACACATTAGATCTGGTAATGTAGGAGAATATAACACATTAGATCTGGTAATGTAGGAGAATATAACACAGTAGATCTGGTAATGCCTAGGAGAATATAATCTGCATGTAGGAGACATTAGATCTGGTAATGTCCAGGAGAATATAAATACATTAGATCTGGTAATGTAGGAGAATATAACACATTGGAGTCTGTCAATGTGATGGAGAATCATAAATGGGCACATTAGATCTGGTAATGTAGGAGAATATAAAACACATTAGATCTGGTAATGAGGAGAATATCCACATTAGATCTGGTAATGTCTGCCAGACATGCATAATGCGATTAGATCTGGTAATGTAGGAGAATAGGAGAAGATTAGATCTGGTAATGTAGAGAATATAACACATAGGATCTGAGTAATGTAGGAGAATATAACACAGTAGATCTGGTAATGTAGAATTATTGCACATTAGAACTGGTAATGTAGGAGAGTATGAAACACATTAGATCTGGTAATGTAGAATCTAACGCCATTAGATCTGGTAATGTAGGAGAATGCAACCAAGATCTGGTAATGTAGGAGAATATAAACCATTAGATCTGGTAATGTAGGAGGATCTGATGGTGTCACAGTATCGAAGGCAGCCGATAGGTCTAGTAAAATAGATTCAAAGAAAAATACAAGTTCTTTTGTAATGCGGAGGGCCTCAACTTTGAAATACAGAGAAAATCTCATAATGATTATTCTAGCCCAGCTGATTTGATTTTGGACAAGATGGTCATTCTGTGAGAGAGATAGTTTAAGCTGGCCAATGAACGGCATTTCTGCTCAAGAGTTTTGGTATCAATGCACTGCCCAAATATGCCTAATTTGTTTATTAATAACTTTTTCTAGCCCAAAATTGTGCACTTTCCTCAAAAACAATAGCATGGTAGCTATTTTCACTGGATGAGCTACTGTAAATTGACAGTGCAGTTAGATTAACAAGAATTTAAATTTCTGCCCAGAAGATAGGAGGGAATAGGGTCAAGCGGCAGGTGGTTCTATCTTCAATTCAAGGGGCTTTATTGTCATGGGAAACATTTGTTTAACACTCTTTTCTTTCAATTCAATTGAGGTAGATTTTATACAAGGGTTTTTATTGGCATGGGAAACATATGTTAACAAATCAAAGTGAAATGTGTTTCAAAACAATAAAGACATTACAAAGTTCAATTATATAGACATTTATGATGTCATATTATGTGCAAATAGTTCAAGTACAAAAGGGAAACTAAATGAACATAAATATTGATTGTATTTACAATGGTGTTTGTTCTTCACTGGTTGCCCTTTCTCGCGACAACAGGTCACACATCTTGCTGTGACGTCACACTGTGGAATTTCACCCAGTAGATATGGGAGTTTATCAACATTGATTTGTTTTCAAGCCCTTTGTGGATCTGTGTTTCTGAGGGAAATATGTCTTCTAATATAGTCATATTTTGGGCAGGAGGTCAGGAAGTGCAGCTCAGTTTCCACCTCATTTTGGCAGTGTGCAGCACAGCTCAATCTCTCTCTTAGAGCCATGTCTGTCTAAGGCGGCCTTTCTCAATAGCAAGGCTATGCTCACTGAGTCTGTACATAGTCAAAGCTTTCCTTAATTTTGGGTCAGTCACAGTGGTCAGGTATTCTGCCGCTGTGTACTCTCTGTGTAGGGCAAAAATAGCATTCTAGTTTGCTCTGTTGTTTTGTTAATTCTTTCCAATGTGTCAAGTAATTATCTTTTTGTTTTCTCAAGATTTGATTGGGTCTAATTGTGTGGCTGTCCTGGGGCTCTGTAGGGTGTGTTTGTGTTTGTGAACAGAGCCCCAGGACCAGCTTGCTTAGGGACTCTTTCTCCAGGTTAATCTCTCTGTAGGTGATGGCTTCGTGATGGAAGGTTTGGGAATCGCTTCCTTTTAGGTGGTTGTAGAATTTACTGGCTCTTTTCTGGATTTTGATAATTAGTGGGTATCGGCCTAATTCTGCTCTGCATGCATTATTTTGGTGTTTTATGTTGTACACGGAGGATATTTTTTCAGAACTCTGCATGCAGTGTCTCAATTTGGTGTTTGGCCCATTTTGTGAGTTCTTGGTTGGTGAGGCGGACCCCAGACCTCACAAACCACAAAGGACAATGGGCTCTATGACTGATTCAAATATTAATTGGTCTGTGTGTGGGAGGTTCCTAATTGGTATGTTATCAATGCTCTCTCTCCCCTCTCTCTTCTTCTGTCTCTCTCCCCCTCCTCTCTCTCTCTCTGTCTCTCTCTCTCCCTCTCTCTCTCTTCTGTCTCTCTTTATCCCTTCTCTTCCTTTGTCCCCCTCCATCCCTCATCCCTCCATCATCCCTCCATCTCTAGGTAGCTCTAGTGCCCCCACTGGTGGGCGAGCTGTTACTTGCTCTGTGCTATGCAACCGTGTCTCACCTCTCCCTTAGCCTGGGTTACCTGCTAGGGGCCTCTTTCTGGCTGGGGTAATGGGGGCCCACTGCTCTACTGGGGGAAGTTTTGCCTATATAGCTGACCTATGTGAGGAGGAGGGGTGGAGGGGGTGGGGGTTAAGTATTTGTGTGAGGAAGGGGGTGGGAATATGAATATTGTTGGGATTGGGGCTAGAGATGGGGGAGTTACCAATGTGAGGGAGGTAGGGGTGGGGGAGGAGATGACTGTAGAGATTGGGGTATGAGTGGGGGGAGTGGAGAGGGGAGAACAAAGGAGAGATGGAGAGAGAGACAGAGGAAAGATGGAGGCAAAGACAGGAGAGAGAGATGGAGAGAGCGATGGACAGGGAGACAGAGGAGAGATGGAGGCAGAGACAGAGAAGAGATGGAGAGAGCGATGGACAGGGAGACAGAGAGAGAGATGGAGAGAGCGATGGACAGGGGAGACAGAGGAGAGATGGAGGCAGAGACAGAGAGAGAGATGGAGAGAGCGATGGACAGGGAGACAGAGGGAGAGATGGAGGCAGAGACAGAGAGAGAGATGGAGAGAGCGATGGACAGGGAGACAGAGGGAGAGATGGAGGCAGAGACAGAGAGAGAGATGGAGAGAGCGATGGACAGGGAGACAGAGACGGAGGGAGTAGAGAGAGAGACTGGGGTAAGGGTGTGGGGTCGTGACAGTGCGTATGGCAGCCCTGAGATGTTGCTAGGTGTGTTGTCAGGCTAGCCTCTGTGTACTGGGTTCTATATTCAGACTGCAGGGTTCACCTGGCCATTCATCACAGCAGCCGTCCTACACCTGATCAACCTGGTATACACCGCGGTACTGCACGAGACTGTGGAGAGACCTCGCACACAGACTCATCTTCATCACCATCATCATCACCGACACCTTTGGGGCGGGCTCAGCACGCTTCTCCAACGAGAAGCCCTGATTGGTCGGTTTCAGGGTGTGTATCTGTTATTCATCGCGTCACCAAGGAGGAGGAAAACTGTCCTGGGACTGATACTGGCGGCCTTTGCTTTCTATACGGTTAGTGTGTGTGTGTGTGTGTGTGTGTGTGTGTGTGTGTGTGTGTGTGTGTGTGTGTGTGTGTGTGTGTTTAACATTTCACCTTAATGTCCTGACAAGGTAGGAAAACAGGAACTGTTTTAGAAGTCAGAACTTTTTTCAGGTCCTGAATTTGTTCAAATTATATTTTAAGGTTAAAGGTTAGGGGTTAAGGGTTAGGGGTTAAGGGTTAGGGGTTAAAGGTTAGAGGTTAAGGGTTGGGGGTTAAAGATTAGGGGTTAAAGGTTAGGGGTTAAGGGTTAGGGGTTAAAGGTTAGAGGTTAAGGGTTGGGGGTTAAAGGTTAGAGGTTAAGCGTTAGGGGTTAAAAGTTCAAGGTTAGGGGTTAAAGGTTAGGGGTTAAGGGTTAGGGGTTAAATGTTAAAGGTTAGGGGTTAAAGGTTAGGGGTTAAATGTTAAAGGTTAGGGGTTAAAGGTTAGGGGAAAATAGGATTTGTAATAGTAAACAATGTTTCACTCCAAAAGGTCCAGAAATGAAAACAAGACGGCACACTGTGGAATTTCACCCAGTAGATATGGGAGTTTATCAAAATTGGATTTGTTTTCAAATTCTTTGTGGATCTGTGTAATCTGGGGGAAATATGTCTCTCTAATATAGTCATATTTTGGGCAGGAGGTCAGGAAGTGGTGCTCAGTTTCCACCTCATTTTGTGGGCAGTGTGCACATAGCCTGTCTTCTCTTGAGAGCCATGTCTGTCTAAGGCGGCCTTTCTAAATAGCAAGGCTATGCTCACTGAGTCTGTAAATAGTCAAAGCTTTCCTTAATTTTGGGTCAGTCACAGTGGTCAGGTATTCTGCCGCTGTGTACTCTCTGTGTAGGGCAAAATAGCATTCTAGATGTGTTTCTGTTAGTTGTAAGGTCCCCTGTTCAGAAACCTAGTAGTAGACTTTTTTTTTTTTAATATATTTTATTGAACATTTATTTAACTAGGAAAGTCCGTTAATACATTTATTCATACATTTTTGTTGGAATAGGAAATGTATCATGTGTACAAACTTTAATATTTTAATCATATTTGTAATGTAAAAAAAGTAAAGTAACTAATCCTCAACCATTTATTAAAAAAATGACCAGTAAGGTGAGGAGTTTTGTCTTACTAGATGTTATTTAATGATAAATAATGACTTTTAGGATTATATAGATTACATTATAAGAATGTCATTTGAATTTACATTAACTGGTTAATAGAGTATATTAGAGTCTATCTATCTAATTTCAGCATACCCACTGAGTCTCACCCCTGTTTCACCACAGTGAGTGTGGTGGATGGGACTACCAGCTCTCTGTAACCCTGGGGGCATTGGTGAGTCCATCTCCTCTATACCACCCACCTGGTAGTTTGCGGTGGATGGACTACCTGCCAGCTCTCTGTAACCTAGAGGGCAACCAGTGGGTCCATCTCCTCTTTCCACCCACCTGGTAGTTTGGTGGATGGGACTACCAGCTCTCTGTAACCTAGAGAGGACAACCAGTGGGTCCATCTCCTCTATACCACCCACCTGGTAGTGTGGTGGATGGGACTACCAGCTCTCTGTAACCTAGAGAGACAGCGGGTCTGTCTCCTCTATACCACCCACCTGGTAGTTTGGTGGATGGGACTACCAGCTCTTTGTAACCTAGAGGGCAACCAGTGGGTCCGTCTCCTCTATACCCACCCACCTGGTAGTGTGGTGGATGGGACTACCAGCTCTCTGTAGCCTAGAGGGTAACCAGTGAGGTCCGTCTCCTCTATACCACCCACCTGGTAGTGTGGTGGATGGGAATACCAGCTCTCTGTAATGGGAGGGTGGCCAGTGGGTCCATCTCCTCTATACCCACCTGGTAGTGTGGTGGATGGGACTACCAGCTCTCTGTAACCTAGAGGACCAGTGGGTCCATCTCCTCTATACCACCCACCTGGTAGTGTAGTGGATGGGGACTACCAGCTCTCTGTAACCTGAGGGGTAACCAGTGGGTCCGTCTCCTCGTCTACCTTGTTTCTTGTAGGATGACAATTTCTTTGGTAAAGTCTGGGTTCTTGACCTTTTAGGCCAAAGGCAGATGACCTCTGCCTTATACCAATTCCAGATGAGATAGTTAAAAGCTTGTGTTCCATAGTGTCCAGTGTTGTTATTTGTGTGGTTTAGTTTCAGACCATTAGGTTGAGCAGAGCATGCTGAGCATCTGGTGCATGCCTCTTAGGTTGCAGGATGGGGCTTGGGGCGGGTGTATTAGTGGGGGTTGAGCAGTAAGAATCCTTATTAGTAGAGATCATTGGCAGTAAGAATCCTTGGTAGTAGAATCCTTGATAGTAGAATCCTTGGTATTAGAATCCTTGGTAGTAAGAATCCTTGGCAGTAAGAATCCTTGGTAGTAGAATCATTGGTAGTAGAATCATTGGTAGTAGAATCCTTGGTAGTAAGAATCATTGGTAGTAGAATTCTTGGTAGTAAGAATCTTTGGTAGTAGAATCTTTGGTAGTAGAATCATTGGTAGTAGAATCCTTGGTAGTAAGAATCTTTGGTAGTAGAATTCTTGGTAGTAAGTATCATTGGTAGTAGAATCATTGGTAGTAAGTATCATTGGTAGTAGAATCATTGGTAGTAGAATCCTTGGTAGTAAGAATCTTTGGTAGTAGAATTCTTGGTAGTAAGTATCATTGGTAGTAGAATCATTGGTAGTAAGTATCATTGGTAGTAGAATCATTGGTAGTAGAATCCTTGGTAGTAAGAATCTTTGGTAGTAGAATTCTTGGTAGTAAGTATCATTGGTAGTAGAATCATTGGTAGTAGAATCCTTGGTAGTAAGAATCCTTCAGTAGTAGAATCATTGGTAGTAAGTATCATTGGTATTAGGATCATTGGTAGTAGAATCCTTGGTAGTAGAATCTTTGGTAGTAGAATTCTTGGTAGTAAGTATCATTGAGTAGTAGAATCATTGGTAGTAGAATCCTTGGTAGTAAGAATCCTTGGTAGTAGAATCATTGGTAGTAAGTATCATTGGTAGTAGGATCATTGGTAGTAGAATCCTTGGTTGTAGAATCCTTGGTAGTAGAATCCTTGGTTGTAGAATCCTTGGTAGTAAGAATCATTGGTAGTAGAATCCTTGGTAGTAGGATCCTTGGTTGTAGAATCATTGGTTGTAGAATCCTTGGTAGTAAGTATCATTGGTAGTAGAATCCTTGGTAGTAGAATCATTGGTAGTAGAATCCTTGGTAGTAAGAATCATTGGTAGTAGAATCCTTGGTAGTAGAATCATTGGTAGTAAGAATCATTGGTAGTAAGTATCATTGGTAGTAGAATCATTGGTAGTAGAATCCTTGGTAGTAAGAATCATTGGTAGTAGAATCATTGGTAGTAGAATCCTTGGTAGTAGAATCATTGGTAGTAAGAATCATTGGTAGTAAGTATCATTGGTAGTATAATCATTGGTAGTAAGAATCATTGGTAGTAGAATCCTTGGTAGTAGGATCCTTGGTTGTAGAATCCTTGGTAGTAGAATCCTTGGTTGTAGAATCCTTGGTAGTAGAATCCTTGGTTGTAGAATCCTTGGTAGTAAGAATCATTGGTAGTAGAATCCTTGGTTGTAGGATCCTTGGTTGTAGAATCCTTGGTAGTAAGAATCATTGGTAGTAAGAATCCTTGGTAGTAGAATCATTGGTAGTAAGTATCGTTGGTAGTAGAATCATTGGTAGTAGAATCATTGGTAGTAAGTATCATTGGTAGTAGATTCATTGGTAGTAAGTATCATTGGTAGTAGAATCCTTGGTAGTAGAATCCTTGGTAGTAAGAATCCTTGGTAGTAAGAATCATTGGTAGTAGAATCCTTGGTAGTAAGAATCATTGGTAGTAGAATCCTTGGTAGTAAGAATCATTGGTGGTAGAATCCTTGGTAGTAAGAAGCATTGGTAGTAGAATCCTTGGTAGTAAGAATCATTGGTAGTAAGTATCATTGGTAGTAGAATCATTGGTAGTAGAATCCTTGGTAGTAAGAATCATTGGTAGTAGAATCATTGGTAGTAGAATCCTTGGTAGTAGAATCATTGGTAGTAAGAATCATTGGTAGTAAGTATCATTGGTAGTAGAATCATTGGTAGTAAGAATCATTGGTAGTAAGAATCCTTGGTAGTAGGATCCTTGGTTGTAGAATCCTTGGTAGTAGAATCCTTGGTAGTAGAATCATTGGTAGTAAGAATCCTTGGTAGTAAGTATCATTGGTAGTAGAATCCTTGGTAGTAGAATCCTTGGTAGTAAGAATCATTGGTAGTAGAATCATTGGTAGTAGAATCCTTGGTAGTAGAATCATTGGTAGTAGAATCATTGGTAGTAAGTATCATTGGTAGTAGAATCATTGGTAGTAGAATCATTGGTAAGAATCATTGGTAGTAAGTATCATTGGTAGTAGATTCATTGGTAGTAAGTATCATTGGTAGTAGAATCCTTGGTAGTAGAATCCTTGGTAGTAAGAATCCTTGGTAGTAAGAATCATTGGTAGTAGAATCATTGGTAGTAAGAATCATTGGTAGTGAGAATCCTTGGTAGTAAGAATCATTGGTAGTAGAATCCTTGGTAGTAAGAATCCTTGGTAGTAGAATCCTTGGTAGTAAGATATCATTGGTAGTAGAATCCTTGGTAGTAAGAATCATTTGTAGTAGAATCCTTGGTAGTAAGAATCATTGGTAGTAAGAATCCTTCAAGAATCCTTCCAGGTAATTTTGTCCAAAATCATATTGCAGGTTTGCAGTGAAGGTAATGTTGTGGAGGTTAGTATCCTAAATGTCCTTGTAAATCAAAATCAAAATCAATCTTTTTGTCAACAAAAAAATGCTGAAAGATTCAGGAGCTCATCTGCTCATGGCCTGCTCCTCTCTCCCTCCCCCTCCCCCATCTTCCTCCCCCTTCCCCCATCTCCTTGTCAGCTATCTAAGCTGATTGTTCATTAGATTTAATTTAGTATTTTTTCAAACATTGCGTTCAAATAACTAGTAACAGAAAATAAGTAACTGTGTCCACCCTCTCTCTCTCTCCCCACAGGTGTCGAAGCTGGGTGGTATGTCCATCTTCATCCTGTATAGAGCTGAATGCGCCTCTGTGTTGGAGTGAGGTGTTGGTTGGCTATGGTTCAGCCTTGTCTACACTCATCTACCTGGGGAGCTTTGCAGGGGTGTCCCTGCTGTCGCTGTCTTCGGGACGTGTATATAGTACTACTGGGACTGCTGTCTGTCGCTGCAGGGCTACTGATGGCTGCCTTCGCCAAGAGCACGCTGCTCATGTTCCTAGGTGAGACGGGGGGTGAGACGGGGGGTTAGGTTACGGGTTAGCGATTAACGAAAATGTTTTAAAAAAGATATATATATATATATATATATATATATATATATATGATTTTATTTTTGCATTTTCCAATTAAGAACATTCAAAACAAAAACTCTC
>NW_027036124.1:0-12796 GCF_034236695.1 Oncorhynchus nerka
GGCCGACACATCGGCGATGACTGCGAGCCACTATGACGTGATATAATGTTGGATACTGGCGGCATGGAGACGGGACACTGTGATTATGACGGACCTGATCTGTGAAAGACGGACATTGGTGACATGGAGTCGACGGGCTGCGGAGACGGGAAGAGGAGGATATAAGATCTGGGAGAGACGGGATGCATGGCGGACATCAGGCGAGGGGTGAGAGCCACGGATGATTGCAAAGACAGGATGACAAGATTGGGAGTGTGAGCCAGCTTGAGGGGAGAGACGGAAAGAGACAGGAGAGAGGGAGATGGGAAATGCGGAGGGAAGACGACAGAGGAGAGACTGGGAGATGGGAGTAGAGATAGGAGACAGAGGAGGTGGGAAAGAAGCAGGGAGAGATCTGGAAGAGACAGGGAGACAGAGATGGTGGAAAGACATGGAGAGATCGGGAAAGAGACAGGAGAGGACAGAGGTGGAGCATGGGGGAGAGATGGAAAAGAGACAGGAGAGACAGAGGAGGTGGGAGATGGCGAGGTGGAGAGATGGAAAAAGAGACAGGAGAGACTATGAGGAGGTGGAAAGACAGACAGCAGACGGATGATGCGGACGAGAGACACGGCGATACATCAGATGATGCGGAAAGCCACATGCAGACGGAGTTAGTACACCGTGACGTATCGATGCGGAGAGACGGAGATGGACGAGAGACGGGAGAGACAGAGGATGGGATACGGCGCCGATGGCGGAGATGTGAGACGAGACAGGGAGAGATCGTAGATGGGGAAAGACAGGAGAGACGAGAGATGGGAAAGAGACAGGGAGAGACAGAGGAGGTGGGAAAGGCGAGGTGGAGAGATGGAAGAGACAGGGAGAGACGGAGGAGGTGGGAAAGAGCGAGGTGGAGAGATGGAAAAGAGACAGGGAGAGACAGGAGAGGATAGGTGGGAAGGCGAGGGTGGAGAGATGGAAAAGAGACAGGGAGAGACGGGAGATGGGAAAGAGACAGGAGATCTGGGAGACTGGGAAAGAGACAGGAGAGACAGAGGAGGTGGAAAGGCAAGGTGGAGAGATGGAAAGAGACAGGGAGAGATCGGGAGATGGGAAAGAGATAGGAGAGACAGAGGATGGGAAAGCTAGGTGGAGAGATGGGAAAGACAGGGATCTGGAGAAGGTTTATGTCATGATGAGGAGAGACGGAAAGAGACAGGCGAGATAGAGTTGGGAAAGTGACAGGGAGAGATGACGGTCAGACAGAGAGACAGAGGAGGCGGGCCACAGGCATGAGGAGAAATGGAAACAGAGGACAACAGCATGATGTGAGTGCACTTATATGACATAATGAACAAGACGACATGAGACAGATGATGCGGCGTCGCTCAGGTGAGATACGAAAGGGACTAGGGAGACGGCGGAGACGGGAAAGACATCACGGAGATGGTCGAGATCGGGGAAATATATCAGGACATACACGAGGAGGTGGAGGCGCAAGGCAGAGATGGGAAAGACAGTGGAGATACGAGACGGGAAAGAGACATCGACAGATGAGGTGGCACACGAGGAGAGATGGAAAAGAGACAGAGAGACAGCGGAGGTGATGCAAGGCGTGAGGAGAGATGGAAAAGAGACAGGAGAGACGGGGAGATGGGAAAGGCATGGAGAGATGGAAAAGACAGGAGAGACGGGAGATGGGATAGAGACAGGAGAGACAGAGGAGGTGGGAAAGGCAAGGGGAGAGATGGAAAGAGACAGGGAGAGACTGGGAGATGGGAAAGAGACAGGAGAGACGGGAGATGGGAAAGAGATAGGAGAGACAGATGGAGGTGGAAAACGCATGAGGGGAGAGATGGAAGAAGAGACAGGAGAGCCAGATGAGGTGGAGCAGGCATGAAAGAGACAGGGAGAGACGGGAGACAGAGACAGGAGAGACTGAGAGGTGGAACCAGGAGAGACGGAAAGAGACAGGAGAGACAGATGAGGTGGGAAAGTCGAGGAGGAGAGATGGAAAGAGACAGGAGAGACGTGGGAGATGGGAAAGGCAAGGGGAGAGATTGGAAAAGAGACAGGGAGAGATGTGGAGATGGATGAGAGACAGATGAGAGATCAGATGGATGTGGAGATACAAGGTGGAGAGACGGGAAAGATGAGATGGAGAGACGGGGAGATGGGAAAGAGACAGGAGAGATCAGGGAGATGGGAAAGAGACAGGGAGAGACAGAGGATGTGGAGTAAGGCGAGGTGGAGAGATGGAAAAGAGACAGGAGAGACGGAGGAGGTGGGAAAGGCGAGGGGAGAGATGGAAAAGAGACAGGAGAGACAGAGGAGTGTGGGAAAGGCAAGGTGGAGAGATGGAGAAGAGACAGGAGAGACTGGGAGATGGGAAAGAGACAGGAGAGACGTGGGAGATGGGAAAGAGAGGCATGAGACAGAGGATGGTGAGAAAAGCGAGGAGGTGAGAGATGTGAATAAGATACTAGGAGAGACAGAGCAGGATGTGGAGACACAGGATGGAGAGATGGAAAGAGCAGAGAGATCGGGTGAGATTGGGAAAGAGACAGTGGAGATGACGGGGCAGATGGGATAATGATGATCACTGGAGAGACAGACGGAGACATGAAAGGTACAGGACATGATGAGATGAATGACAGACATTAGCGATGATATGCGGAGATGGAAAGGCAGGCTGAGAGACTGGAAAACGAGACATACAGAGACAGAGGAGATGGGAAAGGCGATGACGCGGACATCAGATGATGGAAAGACACAGGAGAGATGAAGAGGTGCGGAAACGTGAGCGTGGAGAGATGAAACGAGACAGGAGAGACGGAGGTGGGACAGGCGAGATGGAGAGATGGAAAAGAGTACAGGAGAGACGGGAGATGGGAAAGAGACAGGAGGAGACTGGGAGATGGGAAAGAGACAGGAGAGACAGAGGAGGCGGGAAATGCGTGGGAGAGAGATGGAAAGAGACAGTGAGAGACAGAGGAGGTGGGAAAGGCAGAGGGTGGAGAGATGGAAAGAGACACGAGAGACGGGAGATGGTGAAATGCAAGAGAGGAGAGATGGAAAAGAGACAGGAGATGACGAGGAGATGGGATAGAGACAGGAGAGACAGAGGAGATGGGAAAAGCGAAGGGGAGAGATGGAAAAGATACAGGGAGAGACAGAGGAGGTGGGAAAGGCGAGGGGAGAGATGGAAAAGAGACAGGAGAGACGGGGAGATGGGAAAGGCAAGGGGAGAGATGGAAAAGAGACAGGAGAGACGGGAGATGGATAGAGACAGGGAGAGACAGAGGATGTGGGAAAGGCAAGGTGGAGAGATGGAAAAGAGACAGGAGAGACGGGGAGATGGGAAAGAGACAGGGAGAGATCTAGGGAGATGGGAAAGAGACAGGAGAGACAGAGGAGGTGGGAAAGGCGAGGTGGAGAGACGGAAAGAGACAGGAGAGACAGAGGAGGTGGAAATGCGAGGTGGAGGAGATGGAAAAGAGACAGGGAGAGACAGAGGAGTGTGGGATGGCAAGCGTGGAGAGATGGAGAAGAGACAGGGAGAGACCCGGAGATGGAAAGAGACAGGAGAGATCTGGGAGATGGGAAAGAGAGGTATGAGACAGATGAGGTGGCGCAAAAGCAGAGGGGAGAGATGACAAGATACAGGAAAGATCAGAGTGAGGTGGAAAGATGCAGGTGGAGAGATGGAAAAGAGACAGGAGAGATCGGGAGCTGGGAAAGAGACAGGGAGACGGGAGATGGGAAAGAGACAGGAGAGACAGAGATGGAGGTGGAAAGGCGAGGATGAGAGATGGAAAGAGATCAAGGAGATATATGATGTGGGAAATGACAGGGGAGAGATGGAAAAGAGACAGGAGAGACAGATGATGTGGAACATGCAGGGAAGAGATGGAGCAAGAGACAGGAGAGATGGATGGTGGAAGGCATAGGTGGAGAGATGGACAAGAGACAGGGAGACGATGGAGGTGGGAACGACGAGGTGCGAGAGATGGAAAGAGACAGGAGAGACGGGGAGAATGAGAGAGAGAGGGAGAGACAGAGAGACAGATGATGTGGGAATGAGGAGGAGAGATGGAAAGAGACAAGGAGAGACAGAGGAGTGTGGGAAAGGAGGGGGAGAGATGGAAAAGACTGAGAGACGGGGAGATGGGAAAGGCAAGAGGAGATGGAAAGAGAGGAGACGGGGATGGAAAAGAGACAGGGAGAGACAGAGGAGATGGGAAAAGGAGGGGAAGAGATGAAAAAGACAGGAGAGACAGGGAGGAGGCAGGTGGAGAGATGGAAAGACAGGAGAGACTGATAGATGAAAGAGACAGGAGAGAGAGATGGAAAGAGATGTGAGAAATGAGGATGTGGGAGGAGGGAGGAGAGATGGAAAGACAAGGAGAGGATGAGAGAGGTGGGAAGGCGAGGTGGAGAGAAGGAAAAGACAGAGAGATGGGAGATGGGAAAGACAGGAGAGACGGGGAGATGGAAAGACATCGAGGACATCAAGAGATGGTGAGCCGGGATGATGTGATTGTGACGGAAAAGAGACAGGAGACAGATAGTGGTGGAGCAAGGTGGAGAGACGGAAAGAGACAGGAGACGAGACGGGCGTTATATATAGATCTAGGAGACGGGGAAAGAGACAGAGGAGGTGGGAAAGGCGCAGGAGGAGATGGAAAGAGACAGGGAGAGACACAGAGGATGTGAGGCAAGGTGGAGAGATGGAAAAGAGACAGGAGAGACAGAGTGAGGGAAAGGCAAAGGGTGGAGAGATGGAAAAGAGACAGGAGAGATCGGGGGAGACGGGAGGCAGACAGGAGAGATCGGGGGAGATGGGAAAGAGGGAGAGACATGGGGAAGGTGGAAAAGGAGGGGAGAGATGGAAAGAGAGGGAAGACGATGAAAGTGCTGACAGGAGATGCGGGAGACGGGAAGAGACAGGAGAGAAGGTGGAGGGGAGAGAAGGATAAGAGACAGGAGAGACAGAGGAGGTGGAAAGGCAGGAGGAGAGATGGAAAAGAGACAGGAGAGACAGAGGAGGTGGGAAAGGCGAGAGGAGAGAGATGGAAAAGAGACAGGAGAGACAGAGGAGGTGGAAAGGCGAGGAGGAGAGATGGAAAGAGACAGGAGAGACGAGGAGGTGGAAAGGCGAGGGGAGAGATGGAAAGAGACAGGAGAGACAGAGGATGTGGAAATAGGGGAAGAGATGGAAAAGAGACAGGAGAGACGGGAGGTGGGAAAGGCGCAGGTGGAGAGATGGAAAAGAGACAGGATAGACAGAGGAGGGAAAGGCAAGGTGGAGAGATGGAAAGAGACAGGAGACGGGGAGATGGAGACAGGAGAATCTTATACATTTTAACATATTTATATACGCATGATGTGAAATACGAGGGGAGAGATTTTAAGACAGGTGACACAGGAGGAGGTGGAAAGGTGAGGTGGAGAGATGGGAAAGAGACAGGAGAGACGAGGATGGAAAGAGACATGGAGAGACAGAGGAGGTGAAAGAGACGGAGGAGAGATGGGAAAGAGTGAGGAGACAGAGGAGGTGGGAAAGGCGAGGAGGAGAGATGGAAATAGACAGGAGACAGGGAGATGGGAAAGGCAGAGGTGGAGAGATGGAAGAGACAGGAGAGACAGAGGATGGTGGAGACAGGCAGGAGGAGAGATGGAAAAGAGACAAGGAGAGACAGAGGAGGTGGGAAAGGCGAGGTGGAGAGAAGGAAAAGAGACAGGGAGAGATGGGGAGATGGGAAAGAGACATGGAGAGACGGGGAGATTGGGAAAGAGACAGGGAGAGACAGAGGAGGTGGGAAAGGCAAGGTGGAGAGATGGAAAGAGACAGGGAGAGACGGGAGATGGGAAAGAGACAGGAGAGACATGAGGAGGTGGGAAAGCAGGGGGAGAGATGGAAAAGAACAGGAGAGATGCGGTGGAAAAGGTGGAAGAGGATGGAAAGAGACAGGAGAGACGGGAGGTGGAGCGTAGGTGGACAGATGGAAAGAGACAGGAGAGACGGGGAGATGGAAAGAGACAGGAGAGACAGAGATGGGAAAGGCAGGGGAGAGATGGAAAAGAGACAGGGAGAGACGGGAGATGGGAAAGAGCAAGGAGAGATAGAAAGAGACAGGAGCCATCGCGAGATGGATAGAGACAGGGAGAGACAGAGGAGGTGGGAAAGGCAAGGAGAGATGGAAAGAGACAGGAGAGACGGGGAGACGATAGACACTTTGGCGCGACATCATGACATCATATTTATTTTTGTCGCCTATGATGAGACTTGTTGACATCACGGCATGACAGATGATGCGGAAAATATATGATACATCGAGCAACATATATGACACATGATGTGGAAAGTTACACGCGGAGACGGGAGATGGGAAAGAGGAGAGAGACAGAGGAGGTGGAAAAGGAGGGGAGAGATGAAAAGATACAGGAAAGACAGAGGAGGTGGGAAAGGCGAGGTGGAGATGGAAAGAGACAGGGAGAGACGGGGAGCTGGGAAAGAGACAGGGAGAGACGGAGATGGAAAGAGACATATATTACAGATGATGTGGTTACGATAGATGAGAGATGAAAGAGACAAGGAGGACGGGGAGGTGGGAAAGGCAAGGGGGAGAGATGGAAAGAGACAGGGAGAGTGGAAAGAGATGGGAGAGACAGGGAGAGATGGGGAGATGGAAAGAGACAGGAGAGATGGGGAGATGGAAAGAGACAGGAGAGATGAAAGAGACAGGAGACTGGAGGTGGAAAATTAAAGAGATGAAAGAGATTAGGAGGATGGGGAAGATGGGAGGCATGAGGGAAGAGATGGGAAAGAGAAGGAGAGACGGAGATGGGAAAGGCGAGGGGAAGAGATTGAGAGATACGGAAAAGACGGAGAGGAGCCATGAGGGGAGATGGGAAAAACAGGAGAGACGGAGATGGAAAGGCGACAGGAGAGATGGAAAAGACAGGGATTAGATTGGGAGATGGGAAAGGCGAGGGGAAGAGATGGAAAAGAGAAGACAGAGGGGAGATGGGAAAGGAAAGGGGGTGAGATGGAAAGAAAAGGAGAGACGGAGATGGGAAAGGGAAGACTGAAAGAGAAGGAGAGGGGGAGATGGGAAAGGCGAGGGGAGAGATGGAAAAGAGACAGGAGAGACGGGGGAGATGGGAAGAGAGGGGAAGAGATGGGACAGAGGAGGTGGGAGGTGGGAGCTGTTGTGAGGGGAAGAGATGGAAAAGAGACAGGAGAGACGGGGAGATGGGAAAGATTAGCGAGACGTGGAGAGATGGGAAAGGAGAGACGGAGATGAAAGCGTGAGATGAAAAAGACAGAGAGATGTGAGATGCAAGAGACAGGAGAGACGAGATGGGAAAGAGACAGGAGACAGAGGTGGAAAAACAGGGGGAGAGATGGAAAGATACAGGAGACAGAGGAGGTGGAAAGCTACGAGGTGGAGAGATGGATAAGAGACAGGAGAGACGGAGATGGGAAGAGACAGGAGAGAGAGATGGGAAAGAGACAGAGAGACAGGAGATGGAAAGACAGGAGAGAGAGATGGGAAAGAGACAAGGAGAGACAGATATGTGGAAAGCTGAGGGGGGAGGATGGAAAAGAGACAGGAGACAGATGATGCGGAGCAAGATGATGGATGAGAGACGGAAAGAGACAGATGAGAGACAGAGGAGGATGGGAAAGCGAGGGGGAAGAGATGGAAAAGAGACAGGAGAGACAGAGGAGTGTGGGAAAGGCGAGGTGGAGAGATGGAAAGAGACAGGAGAGACGGGGAGATGGGAAAGAGACAGGAGAGACGGGGAGATGTGGAAAGAGACAGGAGAGACAGAGGAGGTGTGAAAAGCAGAGGAGGAGAGATGGAAAAGAGACAAGGAGAGACATGAGGAGGTGGGAAAGGTGAGGTGGAGAGATGGAAAAGAGACAGGGAGAGACAGAGGAGGTGGGAAAGAGACAGGAGAGACAGAGGAGGATGGGAGACGAGGAGAGATGGAAAAGAGCAGGGAGAGACAGAGGAGGGAAAGGTAGAGGAGAGATGAAGAAGACATGAGAGACAGGGAGGTGGGAAAAGCAGAGGTGAGAGATGGAAAGAGACAGGAGAGACAGTAGATGGGAAAGGGAGGAGGAGAGATGGAAAAGAGACAGGAGAGACAGAGGAGGTGGAAAGAGAGGTGGATGAGATGGAAAAGAGACAGGAGAGATGGGAGATGGGAAAGAGACAGGAGAGACGGGAGATTGGGAAAGAGACAGGGAGAGACAGAGGAGATGGGAAAGGCAGGTGAGAGATGGAAAAGAGACAGGAGAGACGGGAGATGGAAAGAGACAGGAGAGACAGAGGAGGTGGAAAGGCGAGGGGAGAGATGGAAAGAGACAGGGAGAGACAGAGGAGGTGGGAAAGGCAGGGGGAGAGATGGAAAGAGACAGGAGAGACGGGGAGATGGGAAAGGCAAGGGGGAGAGATGGAAAAGAGACAGGAGAGACGGAGATGGATAGAGACAGGGAGAGACAGAGGAGATGGGAAAGACAAGGGGGAGAGATGGGACAGACGACATGGCAGAGACGCGGAGATGGCGAAAGACATATGAGAGACAGCATGAGGTGGGAAAGGCGAGGAGAGATGGGAAAGAGACAGAGAGACAGATGACGTGGAAAGGCTGAGGTGGAGAGATGGAAAAGAGACAGTGATGAGATCGGGTGAGATGGGAAAGAGACAGGGAGAGACGGGGAGATGGGAAAGAGACAGGAGAGACAGAGGAGGTGGGAAAGGCAGAGGGGAGAGATGGAAAAGAGACATGGAGAGACAGAGGAGGTGGAAAGGCAAGGTGAGAGAGATGGAGAAGAGACAGGGAGAGACGGGAGATGGGAAAGAGACATGGAGAGACAGGGAGATGGGAAAGAGATGAGAGAGACAGAGCGAGGTGGAAATGCAGACGGAGAGATGGAAAGAGACAGGGAGAAGACGGAGGAGATGAGGAAAGACGAGGTGGAGAGATGGAAAGAGACATGAGAGACGGGGAGCTGGGAGAGAGACAGGAGAGACAGGGAGATGGGAAAGAGACAGTGAGAGACAGAGTGAGGTGGAGAATGGCGAGAGATGGAGAGATGGAAAAGAGACAAGGAGAGATCAGGAGAGGTGGGAAAGGCGAGGGGAAGAGATGGGAAAGAGACAGTGAGAGACTGGGGAGATGGGAAAGGCGAGGAGAGAGAGATGGGAAAGAGACAGGGAGAGATGGGGAGGTGGGAAAGGCGAGGGGAAGAGATGGAAAAGAGACATGGGAGAGACGGGGAGATGGGAAGAGACAGGAGAGACGGGGAGATGGAAACGAGGGGGAAAGATGGGAAGAGAAGGAGAGACGGGAGGTGGGAATTAGGCAGGGGAGAGATGGAAAGAGATAGGAGAGACTGGGAGATGGGAAGAGGCGAGTGGGAAGAGATGGAAAGAGAAGGAGAGACAGGGAGATGGGAAAGGCTGAGGGGAGATGGAAAAGAGACAGGAGAGACGGGGAGGTGGGAAAGGCGAGGTGGAGAGATGTGAGAGACGGAGAGACAGAGATAGGAGACGCATGGAAGAGATGGAAAAGACAGGGAGAGACGAGGAGATGTGATGCAGGTGAGATGAAAGAGACAGGGAGAGACGGGAGATGGGAAATGCAGAAGAGACGAAAGAGACGGAGAGAGGAGTGGGTAACAGGGGAGAGATGGAAAGAGACGGAGAGATGGAGATGTGGAAAGACGAGGAAGAGATGGAATAAGAGACGGGAGAGACGGGGACGTTGGGAAAAGCAGGGATAGATGAAAGAGACAGGAGATATGGGGAGATGGGAAAGCGAGGGGAGATGGAAAAGAGACAGGGAGACAGAGGAGGTGGGAAATACGAGGTGGAGAGATGGAAAAGAGACAGGAGAGACAGAGGATGGGAAAGCGAGAGAGTGGAGAGATGGAAAGAGACTAGGAGAGACAGGAGATGGAATAGTGAGGGAGAGATGAAAAGAGACAGGAGAGACGGGGAGATGGAAGAGACAGGAGAGACGAGATGGGAAAGAGACAGGAGAGACAGGAGGTGGAAAAGCATGGAGAGAGACGGGAAAGAGACAGGAGAGACAGAGGAGGTGGATAGGTATGAGAGATGGAAAGAGACAGGAGAGACGGAGAGATGGAGAAGCAGAGGAGAGATGGGAAGAGACAGGGAGAGACGGGAGAGATGGGTAAAGAGACAGGAGAGACAGAGGAGATGGGAAAGGCAGGGGGAGAGATGGAAAAGAGACAGGAGAGACAGAGGATGTGGAAAGGCAAGGGGTGGAGAGATGGAAAGAGACAGGGAGAGATGCAGGAGATGGAAAAGAGACAGGAGATGAGATGTGGAAAGACGACAGGGAGAGACAGAGAGATGGTGGAAAAGATAGGAGGAGAGATGGAAAAGAGACAGGAGAGACGGAGATGTGAGAAGTAGAGGAAGAGATGGAAAGAGACAGGAGAGACGGAGATGGAAAGACAGAGGGAAGAGATGGAAAAGAGACAGTGAGAGATGGAGGATGTGGAAGGTGCAATGGAGGAGATGGAAAAGAGACAGGAGAGACAGGGAGATGGGAAAAGGCAAGAGAGGGAGATGGAAAGAGACATGGGATGAGACGAGGAGATGGGAAAGCGACAGGAGACGAGAGATGGAAAGAGACAGGGAGACAGATGATGTGGAGAAAGACGAGGATGAGAGATGGAAAGAGACAGGAGAGACTAGAGGAGGTGGGGAAGTACGAGGTGAGAGATGGAAAGAGACAGGAGAGACATGAAGAGGTGGAAAGAGACTTGAGGGGAGAGATGGAAAAGAGACAGAGAGAGATAGAGGTAGGTGGAAAGGACAGGATGACGAGATGCAAATGAGACAGGAGAGACGGCAGATGGGAAAGAGACACGATAGACGAGAGATGGAAGAGACATGAGAGACAGACGATGTGGAAAGAGGCTAGTAGATGATCAGAGACAGTGAGAGACAGAGACTGAGGCAAAGGCAGATGAGAGATGGAAAGAGACAGGAGATGGAGATGGTGGATGGCAGAGACGGAGAGATCGAGAAGAGTACATGAGAGATGGAGAGATTGGAGACATGATGAGGAAGAGACGGAAAAGACATAGACATCAGAGGACGTGGAAAGGTAAGGTGAGATGATGGAAAAGAGACAGAGAGATGTGGAGATGTGAAGAGACGAGGGGCAGGAGATGGGAAAGATAAGGAGAGACAAGGAGATGGGAGGCCATGAGGAAGAGATGGAAAAGAGACGAGAGATCTGGAGAGATGGAAAGAGTCGGGATGAGAGACGGAAAGAGACAGGAGAGAGGAGATGGAAGGAGGCTTAGGAGAGATCTGGGAGCATGAGAAGGGAGAGGACAGAGGACGAGGAGATAGGGAGATGGAGAGACAGGAGAGACAGAGATGGAATGAGGGAAGAGATGGAAAGAGACATGAGAGAGATGAGGAGATGGGAAAGGCGAGGGGGAGAGATGGGAAGAGAAGGAGAACGAGAAGGGAAGGTACAGGAAGAGATGGAAAAGAGACGGAGAGACGGGAGACGGGAATGGGAAAGAGACAGGGGAGATCGGAGGTGACAGGTGAGGGCGAGGTGGAAAAGAGATGCGAAAATGGGATGACAGGTGAGAGAAGTTGAGAGCGAAGGAGAGATGAGGATGGGACAGCAAGGACGAGATAAACAGACGGAGAGATCCGGACGAGTTGGCGTTGTAGGAGAGACGGGAAAGAGACGGAGAGATCTAGGAGATGGGAAAAGCTGATGAAGAGATGGAAAGAGACAGGAGAGATCTGGGGATGGGAAAGAGGACGGGGCAAAGAGACAGGGAGACTGGGAAGTGGAGCAAGGTGAAGAGATGGAAAGAGACAGGAGAGATGGGGAGATTATTATGAAAGAGACATGAGCATGGTGAAGATGAAGATGCAGGAGTCGATGATCGATGAGACAGGAGACATAAGCTGGTGACGATCAAGATGGTCCGATGAAACATGAACACATTATGGACGACGCGGCGGCATCAGGACACATACTATCGCGACGATGACGCCCATTTGAAGATTACATGACGATGTAGACGATGCGGAAACACGAGGAAGAGGATGAAGATTAGGAGACGGAGATCGGGAAAGGTGGGAGAGACGGGAAGAGACAGGAGACGATGATGGGCGAGGCAGGAAGAGAGATGACAGAAAGAGATGGAGAGATGAGGAAGAGATGAAAAAGACGGGGAGAGATGGGAAAAGCGAGAGGACGAGATGGAAAGAGAAGGGAGAGACGGGAGGATGGAAAGGCGAGGGAAGAGATGGGAAAGAGACAGGGAGAGACGGGAGATGGGAAAGGCGAGGAAGAGATGAAGAACGAGAAGAGGGAGAAATGGGGAGGAGATGGGAAAGAGATGAGTGAGGAGATGGAAACGAAGGAGGGGAAGAGATGGAAAGAGACAGGGGAGATGGGAGATGGAGAAAGGCGAGGGAAGAGATGGAAAAGAGAAGGAGGGACGGGAGATGGAAAGGCGAGGGGAGAGTGGGAAAGAGAAGGGGGAGACAGGGAGATGGGAAAGACGGAGGGGAAGAGATGGGAAAGAGACAGGAGAGACGGCAGGAGATGGGAAAGTGAGGGAAGAGAGTGGAAAAGAGTCAGGAGAGACGGGAGATGGGAAAGACGAGGGGGTGAGATGGGAAGAGAAGGGAGAGATCGGGAGATGGAAAGGCTGAGGGAAGAGATTGAAAGAGACAGGAGAGACGTGGGAGGTGGAAAAGGCGAGGGAGACTGGAAAGATGAT
>NW_027036125.1:0-12807 GCF_034236695.1 Oncorhynchus nerka
ACATGCTTACTTACAGGCCCTTCCCAACAATACAGAGAGAAACAACAGGTATAGACTAACAGTGAAATGCTTACACTTACAGGCCCTTCCCAACAATACAGAGAGAAACAACAGGTATAGACTAACAGTGAAATGCTTACAACAGGTTACAACAGTGAAATGCCCTTCCCAACAATACAGAGAGAAACAACAGGTATAGACTAACAGTGAAATGCTTACTACAGGCCCTTCCCAACAATACAGAGAGAAACAACAGGTATAGACTAACAGTGAAATGCTTACTTACAGGCCCTTCCCAACAATACAGAGAGAAACAACAGGTATAGAAACAACAGGCTTAACAATAGACTTAACAACAATACAGAGAGGAAACAACAGGTGACTAAAGTGAAATGCTTACTTACAGGCCCTTCCCAACAATACAGAGAGAAACAACAGGTATAGACTAACAGTGAAATGCTTACTTACAGGCCCTTCCCAACAATACAGAGAGAAACAACAGGTATAGACTAACAGTGAAATGCTTACTTACAGGCCCTTCCCAACAATACAGAGAGAAACAACAGGTATAGACTAACAGTGAAATGCTTACTTACAGGCCCTTCCCAACAATACAGAGAGAAACAACAGGTATAGACTAACAGTGAAATGCTTACTTACAGGCCCTTCCCAACAATACAGAGAGAAACAACAGGTATAGACTAACAGTGAAATGCTTACTTACAGGCCCTTCCCAACAATACAGAGAGAAACAACAGGTATAGACTAACAGTGAAATGCTTACTTACAGGCCCTTCCCAACAATACAGAGAGAAACAACAGGTATAGACTAACAGTGAAATGCTTACAGGCCCTTAACAGGCCCTTCCCAACAATACAGAGAGAAACAACAGGTATAGACTAACAGTGAAATGCTTACTTACAGGCCCTTCCCAACAATACAGAGAGAAACAACAGGTATAGACTAACAGTGAAATGCTTCCCAACAATACAGAGAGAAACAACAGGTATAGACTAACAGTACTTACAGGCCCTTCCCAACAATACAGAGAGAAACAACAGGTATAGACTAACAGTGAAATGCTTACTTACAGGAGAAACCCTTCCCAACAATACAGAGAGAAACAACAGGTATAGACTAACAGTGAAATGCTTACTTACAGGCCCTTCCCAACAATACAGAGAGAAACAACAGGTATAGACTAACAGTGAAATGCTTACTTACAGGCCCTTCCCAACAATACAGAGAGAAACAACAGGTATAGACTAACAGTGAAATGTTTACTTACAGGCCCTTCCCAACAATACAGAGAGAAACAACAGGTATAGACTAACAGTGAAATGCTTACTTACAGGCCCTTCCCAACAATACAGAGAGGTAAACAACAGGTATAGACTAACAGTGAAATGCTTACTTACAGGCCCTTCCCAACAATACAGAGAGAAACAACAGGTATAGACTAACAGTGAAATGCTTACTTACAGGCCCTTCCCAACAATACAGAGAGAAACAACAGGTATAGACTAACAGTGAAATGCTTACTTACAGGCCCTTCCCAACAATACAGAGAGAAACAACAGGTATAGACTAACAGTGAAATGTTTACTTACAGGCCCTTCCCAACAATACAGAGAGAAACAACAGGTATAGACTAACAGTGAAATGCTTACTTACAGGCCCTTCCCAACAATACAGAGAGAAACAACAGGTATAGACTAACAGTGAAATGCTTACTTACAGGCCCTTCCCAACAATACAGAGAGAAACAACAGGTATAGACTAACAGTGAAATGCTTACTTACAGGCCCTTCCCAACAATACAGAGACTAACAGTGAAATGCTTACTTACAGGCCCTTCCCAACAATAGACTAAACAGTGAAATGCTTACTTACAGGCCCTTCCCAACAATACAGAGAGAAACAACAGGTATAGACTAACAGTGAAATGCTTACTTACAGGCCCTTCCCAACAATACAGAGAGAAACAACAGGTATAGACTAACAGTGAAATGTTTACTTACAGGCCCTTCCCAACAATACAGAGAGAAACAACAGGTATAGACTAACAGTGAAATGCTTACTTACAGGCCCTTCCCAACAATACAGAGAGAAACAACAGGTATAGACTAACAGTGAAATGCTTACTTACAGGCCCTTCCCAACAATACAGAGACTAACAGTGAAATGCTTACTTACAGGCCCTTCCCAACAATACAGAGAGAAACAGTGAAATGCTTACTTACAGGCCCTTCCCAACAATACAGAGAGAAACAACAGGCCCTTCCCATAGACTAACTAACAGTGAAATGTTTACTTACAGGCCCTTCCCAACAATACAGAGAGAAACAACAGGTATAGACTAACAGTGAAATGCTTACTTACAGGCCCTTCCCAACAATACAGAGAGAAACAACAGGTATAGACTAACAGTGAAATGCTTACTTACAGGCCCTTCCCAACAATACAGAGAGAAACAACAGGTATAGACTAACAGTGAAATGCTTACTTACAGGCCCTTCCCAACAATACAGAGAGAAACAACAGGTATAGACTAACAGTGAAATGCTTACTTACAGGCCCTTCCCAACAATACAGAGAGAAACAACAGGTATAGACTAACAGTGAAATGCTTACTTACAGGCCCTTCCCAACAATACAGAGAGAAACAACAGGTATAGACTAACAGTGAAATGTTTACTTACAGGCCCTTCCCAACAATACAGAGAGAAACAACAGGTATAGACTAACAGTGAAATGCTTACAGGCCCTTCCCAACAATAGACTAACAGTGAAATGCTTACTTACAGGCCCTTCCCAACAATACAGAGAAACAACAGGTATAGACTAACAGTGAAATGCTTACTTACAGGCCCTTCCCAACAATACAGAGAGAAACAACAGGTATAGACTAACAGTGAAATGCTTACTTACAGGCCCTTCCCAACAATACAGAGAGAAACAACAGTATAGACTAACAGTGAAATGTTTACTTACAGGCCCTTCCCAACAATACAGACTAACAGGTATAGACTAACAGTGAAATGCTTACTTACAGGCCCTTCCCAACAATGCAGAGAGAAACAACAGGTATAGACTAACAGTGAAATGCTTACTTACAGGCCCTTCCCAACAATACAGAGAGAAACAACAGTGAAATGTATAGACTAACAGTGAAATGCTTACTTACAGGCCCTTTCCCAACAATACAGAGAGAAACAACAGGTATAGACTAACAGTGAAATGCTTACTTACAGGCCCTTCCCAACAATACAGAGAGAAACAACAGGTATAGACTAACAGTGAAATGCTTACTTACAGGCCCTTCCCAACAATACAGAGAGAAACAACAGAGTATAGACTAACAAAATGTTTACAGGCCCTTCCCAACAATACAGAGAGAAACAGTGAAATGCTTACTTACAGGCCCTTCCCAACAATACAGAGAGAAACAACAGGTATAGACTAACAGTGAAATGCTTACTTACAGGCCCTTCCCAACAATACAGAGAGAAACAACAGGTATAGACTAACAGTGAAATGTTTACTTACAGGCCCTTCCCAACAATACAGAGAGAAACAACAGGTATAGACTAACAGTGAAATGCTTACTTACAGGCCCTTCCCAACAATACAGAGAGAAACAACAGGTATAGACTAACAGTGAAATGCTTACTTACAGGCCCTTCCCAACAATACAGAGAGAAACAACAGGTATAGACTAACAGTGAAATGCTTACTTACAGGCCCTTCCCAACAATACAGAGAGAAACAACAGGTATAGACTAACAGTGAAATGCTTACTTACAGGCCCTTCCCAACAATACAGAGAGAAACAACAGGTATAGACTAACAGTGCTTACTTACAGGCCCTTCCCAACAATACAGAGAGAAACAACAGGTATAGACTAACAGTGAAATGCTTACTTACAGGCCCTTCCCAACAATACAGAGAGAAACAACAGGTATAGACTAACAGTGAAATGTTTACTTACACAGGCCCTTCCCAACAATACAGAGAGAAACAACAGGTATAGACTAACAGTGAAATGCTTACTTACAGGCCCTTCCCAACAATACAGAGAGAAACAACAGGTATAGACTAACAGTGAAATGCTTACTTACAGGCCCTTCCCAACAATACAGAGAGAAACAACAGGTATAGACTAACAGTGAAATGCTTACTTTACAGGCCCTTCCCAACAATACAGAGAGAAACAACAGGTATAGACTAACAGTGAAATGCTTACTTACAGGCCCTTCCCAACAATACAGAGAAACAACAGGTATAGACTAACAGTGAAATGCTTACTTACAGGCCCTTCCCAACAATACAGAGAAAACAACAGGTATAGACAGGCCCTTCCCAACAATACAGAGAGAAACAACAGGTATAGACTAACAGTGAAATGCTTACTTACAGGCCCTTCCCAACAATACAGAGAGTGAAACAACAGGTATAGACTAACAGTGAAATGCTTACTTACAGGCCCTTCCCAACAATACAGAGAGAAACAACAGGTATAGACTAACAGTGAAATGCTTACTTACAGGCCCTTCCCAACAATGCTTACACAGGCCCTTCCCAACAATACAGAGAAACAACAGGTATAGACTAACAGTGAAATGCTTACTTACAGGCCCTTCCCAACAATACAGAGAGAAACAACAGGTATAGACTAACAGTGAAATGCTTACTTACAGGCCCTTCCCAACAATACAGAGAGAAACAACAGGTATAGACTAACAGTGAAATGCTTACTTACAGGCCCTTCCCAACAATACAGAGAGAACAACAGGTATAGACTAACAGTGAAATGCTTACTTACAGGCCCTTCCCAACAATACAGAGAAAACAACAGGTATAGACTAACAGTGAAATGCTTACTTACAGGCCCTTCCCAACAATACAGAGAGACTAACAGTGAAATGCTTACTTACAGGCCCTTCCCAACAATACAACAGGTATAGAAACAGTGAAATGCTTACTTACAGGCCCTTCCCAACAATACAGAGAGAAACAACAGGTATAGACTAACAGTGAAATGCTTACTTACAGGCCCTTCCCAACAATACAGAGAGAAACAACAGGTATAGACTAACAGTGAAATGCTTACTTACAGGCCCTTCCCAACAATACAGAGAGAAACAACAGGTATAGACTAACAGTGAAATGCTTACTTACAGGCCCTTCCCAACAATACAGAGAGAAACAACAGGTATAGACTAACAGTGAAATGCTTACTTACAGGCCCTTCCCAACAATACAGAGAGAAACAACAGGTATAGACTAACAGTGAAATGCTTACTTACAGGCCCTTCCCAACAATACAATACTAACAGTGAAATGCAACAGGCCCTTCCCAACAATAGACTAACAGTGAAATGTTTACTTACAGGCCCTTCCCAACAATACAGAGAGAAACAACAGGTATAGACTAACAGTGAAATGCTTACTTACAGGCCCTTCCCAACAATACAGAGAGAAACAACAGGTATAGACTAACAGTGAAATGCTTACTTACAGGCCCTTCCCAACAATACAGAGAGAAACAACAGGTATAGACTAACAGTGAAATGCTTACTTACAGGCCCTTCCCAACAATACAGAGAGAAACAACAACAGGTATAGACTAACAGTGAAATGCTTACTTACAGGCCCTTCCCAACAATACAGAGAGAAACAACAGGTATAGACTAACAGTGAAATGCTTACTTACAGGCCCTTCCCAACAATGCAGAGAGAAACAACAGTGAAATGCTTACTTACAGGCCCTTCCCAACAATACAGAGAGAAACAACAGGTATAGACTAACAGTGAAATGCTTACTTACAGGCCCTTCCCAACAATGCAGAGAGAAACAACAGGTATAGACTAACAGTGAAATGCTTACTTATAGGCCCTTCCCAACAATACAGAGAGAAACAACAGGTATAGACTAACAGTGAAATGTTTACTTACAGGCCCTTCCCAACAATACAGAGAGAAACAACAGGTATAGACTAACAGTGAAATGCTTACTTACAGGCCCTTCCCAACAATACAGAGAGAAACAGTGAAATGCTTACTTACAGGTCCTTCCCAACAATGCAGAGAGAAACAACAGGTATAGACTAACAGTGAAATGCTTACTTACAGGCCCTTCCCAACAATACAGAGAGAAACAACAGGTATAGACTAACAGTGAAATGCTTACTTACAGGCCCTTCCCAACAATACAGAGAGAAACAACAGGTATAGACTAACAGTGAAATGCTTACTTACAGGCCCTTCCCAACAATACAGAGAGAAACAACAGGTATAGACTAACAGTGAAATGCTTTACTTACAGGCCCTTCCCAACAATACAGAGAGAAACAACAGGTATAGACTAACAGTGAAATGCTTACTTACAGGCCCTTCCCAACAATACAGAGAGAAACAACAGGTATAGACTAACAGTGAAATGTTTACTTACAGGCCCTTCCCAACAATACAGAGAGAAACAACAGGTATAGACTAACAGTGAAATGCTTACTTACAGGCCCTTCCCAACAATACAGAGAGAAACAACAGGTATAGACTAACAGTGAACTGCTTACTTACAGGCCCTTCCCAACAATACAGAGAGAAACAACAGGTATAGACTAACAGTGAAATGTTTACTTACAGGCCCTTCCCAACAATACAGAGAGAAACAACAGGTATAGACTAACAGTGAAATGCTTACTTACAGGCCCTTCCCAACAATACAGAGAGAAACAACAGGTATAGACTAACAGTGAAATGCTTACTTACAGGCCCTTCCAACAATACAGAGAGAAACAACAGGTATAGACTAACAGTGAAATGTTTACTTACAGGCCCTTCCCAACAATACAGAGAGAAACAACAGGTATAGACTAACAGTGAAATGCTTACTTACAGGCCCTTCCCAACAATACAGAGAGAAACAACAGGTATAGACTAACAGTGAAATGTTTACTTACAGGCCCTTCCCAACAATACAGAGAGAAACAACAGGTATAGACTAACAGTGAAATGCTTACTTACAGGCCCTTCCCAACAATACAGAGAGAAACAACAGGTATAGACTAACAGTGAAATGTTTACTTACAGGCCCAAAAAGAAGAAACAACAGGTGTTTACTTACAGGCCCTTCCCAACAATACAGAGAGAAACAACAGGTATAGACTAACAGTGAAATGTTTACTTACAGGCCCTTCCCAACAATACAGAGAGAAACAACAGGTATAGACTAACAGTGAAATGCTTACTTACAGGCCCTTCCCAACAATACAGAGAGAAACAACAGGTATAGACTAACAGTGAAATGTTTACTTACAGGCCCTTCCCAACAATACAGAGAGAAACAACAGGTATAGACTAACAGTGAAATGCTTACTTACAGGCCCTTCCCAACAATACAGAGAGAAACAACAGGTATAGACTAACAGTGAAATGCTTACTTACAGGCCCTTCCCAACAATACAGAGAGAAACAACAGGTATAGACTAACAGTGAAATGCTTACTTACAGGCCCTTCCCAACAATACAGAGAGAAACAACAGGTATAGACTAACAGTGAAATGCTTACTTACAGGCCCTTCCCAACAATACAGAGAGAAACAACAGGTATAGACTAACAGTGAAATGTTTACTTACAGGCCCTTCCCAACAATGCAGAGAGAAACAACAGGTATAGACTAACAGTGAAATGCTTACTTACAGGCCCTTCCCAAATGCAATACAACAGTGAGAGAAACAACAGGTATAGACTAACAGTGAAATGTTTACTTACAGGCCCTTCCCAACAATACAGAGAGAAACAACAGGTATAGACTAACAGTGAAATGCTTACTTACAGGCCCTTCCCAACAATACAGAGAGAAACAACAGGTATAGACTAACAGTGAAATGCTTACTTACAGGCCCTTCCCAACAATACAGAGAGTAACAACAGGTATAGACTAACAGTGAAATGCTTACTTACAGGCCCTTCCCAACAATACAGAGAGAAACAACAGGTATAGACTAACAGTGAAATGTTTACTTACAGGCCCTTCCCAACAATGCAGAGAGAAACAACAGGTATAGACTAACAGTGAAATGCTTACTTACAGGCCCTTCCCAACAATACAGAGAGAAACAACAGGTATAGACTAACAGTGAAATGCTTACTTACAGGCCCTTCCCAACAATGCAGAGAGAAACAACAGGTATAGACTAACAGTGAAATGTTTACTTACAGGCCCTTCCCAACAATACAGAGAGAAACAACAGGTATAGACTAACAGTGAAATGCTTACTTACAGGCCCTTCCCAACAATACAGAGAGAAACAGTGAAATGCTTACTTACAGGCCCTTCCCAACAATACAGAGAGAAACAACAGGTATAGACTAACAGTGAAATGCTTACTTACAGGCCCTTCCCAACAATACAGAGAGAAACAACAGGTATAGACTAACAGTGAAATGCTTACTTACAGGCCCTTCCCAACAATACAGAGAGAAACAACAGGTATAGACTAACAGTGAAATGCTTACTTACAGGCCCTTCCCAACAATACAGAGAGAAACAACAGGTATAGACTAACAGTGAAATGTTTACTTACAGGCCCTTCCCAACAATACAGAGAGAAACAACAGGTATAGACTAACAGTGAAATGCTTACTTACAGGCCCTTCCCAACAATGCAGAGAGAAACAACAGTGAAATGCTTACAGGCCCTTCCCAACAATGCAGAGAGAAACAACAGTGAAATGTTTACTTACAGGCCCTTCCCAACAATGCAGAGAGAAACAACAGTGAAATGCTTACTTACAGGCCCTTCCCAACAATACAGAGAGAAACAACAGGTATAGACTAACAGTGAAATGCTTACTTACAGGCCCTTCCCAACAATACAGAGAGAAACAACAGGTGTAGACTAACAGTGAAATGCTTACTTACAGGCCCTTCCCAACAATACAGAGAGAAACAACAGGTATAGACTAACAGTGAAATGTTTACTTACAGGCCCTTCCCAACAATGCAGAGAGAAATAACAGTGAAATGCTTACTTACAAGCCCCTAACCAACAATGCAGAGAGAAATAACAGTGAAATGCTTACTTACAAGCCCCTAACCAACAATGCAGTTTCAAAAATAAAATTGGGGGGCAATGTAAATAGTCTGAATAGCCATTTGATCAGATGTTCAGGAGTCTTATGGCTTGGGGGTAGAAGCTGTTGAGAAGCCTCTTGGACCTAGACCTGGTGCTCCGGTACTGCTTGCCATGCGGAAGCAGAGAGAACAGTCTATGACTAGGGTGGCTGGAGTCTTTGACAATTATATAATAGGTTATATACTGTGTTGTGTGGTTTGTATTTGAAGTGTAGATTAATAATGTCTTACATGCGCCACTTCTGAACTGCAGCTGACATCCCCTCTGAATTCCTATAACCACTGCAGCTATAAGACCATATACTGAAGGAGAGACGGATATAAACTGAAGACAGAATGGGTGTGGAGAGGAGAGCTGAGGAGAGCTGATGAGAGGAGATGGGGGGGAGAGATGAGTGAAGGGGGAAGTAGGGAAATGAAAAAGAGGGGAGACGAGGGGAGGTTGAAGCCAGAGAGTATACCTGCCTGCCTGCCTGGTCTGCCTGGTCTGTCTGCCTGGTCTGCCTGCCTGCCTGGTCTGTCTGCCTGGTCCGTCTGCCTGCCTGCCTGGTCTGTCTGCCTGGTCTGCCTGCCTGCCTGGTCTGTCTGCCTGCCTGGTCTGAGATTGTAAACGTCAATCAAAATGGAGACAGACAAAAAAGATAGAAATACAGACAGATATCCACTTTGCCCAGATTTGACTTCCCTTCTTCTCCCTTTCTCTTTCTTCTCTTTCTTCTTTTGTTCTTTTCTCTCATTCTCTTGCTTCCTCTTGTTTTTATGTCGTGTTTAATATGTTTTAATTGAGTTAGCTATAGCCGTCTGCTCTCCCCTCTCGTTCCTCTTGGTTTACTGCTCCTCCAGGGTAGGTTGAAGGAGTTCTACCATTGTAATCCTTTACTACAGGACAAAGCTGCCGCCCCCTCCAACCACAGGGGTCTTTTAGCCCCCCAGTGAGTAAGAAGGTCTCTACTCTAAGCTATGTCCCCTCCAACCACAGGGGTCTTTTAGCCCCCCAGTGAGTAAGAAGGTCTCTACTCTAAGCTATGTCCCCTCCAACCACAGGGTCTTTTAGCCCCCAGTGAGTAAGAAGGTCTCTACTCTAAGCTATGTCCCCTCAACCACAGGGGTCTTTTAGCCCCCCAGTGAGTAAGAAGGTCTCTACTCTAAGCTATGTCCCCTCCAACCACAGGGGTCTTTTAGCCCCCCAGTGAGTAAGAAGGTCTCTACTCTAAGCTATGTCCCCTCCAACCACAGGGGTCTTTTAGCCCCCCAGTGAGTAAGAAGGTCTCTACTCTAAGCTATGTCCCCTCCAACCACAGGGGTCTTTTAGCCCCCCAGTGAGTAAGAAGGTCTCTACTCTAAGCTATGTCCCCTCCAACCACAGGGGTCTTTTAGCCCCCCAGTGAGTAAGAAGGTCTCTACTCTAAGCTATGTCCCCTCCAACCACAGGGGTCTTTTAGCCCCCCAGTGAGTAAGAAGGTCTCTACTCTAAGCTATGTCCCCTGTAACCACAGACCATTAGCCCCCCAGTGAGTGAGAAGGTCTCTACCACTATAAACTACCTCCCCTGTAACCACAGACCATTAGCCCCCCAGTGAGTGAGAAGGTCTCTACCACTATAAACTACCTCCCCTGTAACCACAGACAACTAGCCCCCCAGTGAGTGAGAAGGTCTCTACCACTATACACTACCTCCCCTGTAACCACAGACAACTAGCCCCCCAGTGAGTGAGAAGGTCTCTACCACTATAAACTACCTCCCCTGTAACCACAGACAACTAGCCCCCCAGTGAGTGAGAAGGTCTCTACCACTATAAACTACCTCCCCTGTAACCACAGACAATTAGCCCCCCAGTGAGTGAGAAGGTCTCTACCACTATAAACTACCTCCCCTGTAACCACAGCCAATTAGCCCCCCAGTGAGTGAGAAGGTCTCTACCACTATAAACTAACTCCCCTGTAACCACAGACAACTAGCCCCCAGTGAGTGAGAATGTCTCTACCACTATAAACTACCTCCCCTGTAACCACAGACAATTAGCCCCCCAGTGAGTGAGAAGGTCTCTACCACTATAAACTACCTCCCCTGTAACCACAGACAATTAGCCCCCCAGTGAGTGAGAAGGTCTCTACCACTATAAACTACATCCCCTGTAACCACAGACAACTAGCCCCCCAGTGAGTGAGAAGGTCTCTACCACTATAAACTACCTCCCCTGTAACCACAGACCATTAGCCCCCAGTGAGTGAGAAGGTCTCTACCACTATAAACTACCTCCCCCTGTAACCACAGACCATTAGCCCCCAGTGAGTGAGAAGGTCTCTACCACTATAAACTACCTCCCCTGTAACCACAGACAACTAGCCCCCAGTGAGTGAGAAGGTCTCTGCCACTATAAACTACCTCCCCTGTAACCACAGACAACTAGCCCCCAGTGAGTGAAGGTCTCTACCACTATAAACTACCTCCCCCTGTAACCACAGACAATTAGCCCCCAGTGAGTGAGAAGGTCTCTACCACTATAAACTACCTCCCCCTGTAACCACAGACAATTAGCCCCCCAGTGGTGAGAAGGTCTCTACCACTATAAACTACCTCCCCTGTAACCACAGACAATTAGCCCCCAGTGAGTGAAGGTCTCTACCACTATAAACTACCTCCCCTGTAACCACAGACAACTAGCCCCCAGTGAGTGAGAAGGTCTCTACCACTATAAACTACCTCCCCCTGTAACCACAGACAACTAGCTAGTGAGTAGAAGGTCTCTACCACTATAAACTACCTCCCCTGTAACCACAGACAACTAGCCCCCAGTGAGTGAGAAGGTCTCTCACTATAAACTACCTCCCCTGTCTACAGACAATTAGCCCCCAGTGAGTGAGGTCTCTACCACTATAAACTACCTCCCCTGTAACCACAGACAATTAGCCCCCAGTGAGTGAGAAGGTCTCTACCACTATAAACTCACCTCCCCTGTCACCACAGACCATTAGCCCCCCAGTGAGTGAGGTCTCTACCACTATAAACTACCTCCCTGTAACCACAGACCATTAGCCCCCAGTGAGTGAGAAGGTCTCTACCACTATAAACTACCTCCTGTAACCACAGACCAATTAGCCCCCCAGTGAGAGTGAGAAGGTCTCACCACTAAATTACTCACTATAAACTGACCTCCACTGTAACCACAGACAATTAGCCCCCAGTGAGTGAGAAGGTCTCTACCACTATAAACTAACCACAGACCATTAGCCCCCCAGTGAGTGAGAAGGTCCACAGAACCACATTAGCCCCCAGTGAGTGAGTAGTCTCTACCACTATAAACTACCTCCCTGTAACCACAGACAGTAATTAGCCCCCCAGTGAGTGAGAAGGTTCACCACCACTATAAACTACCTCCCCTGTAACCACAGACAACTAGCCCCCCAGTGAAGTGAGAGGTCTCTACCACAATAAACTACCTCCCCTGTAACCACAGACAATTAGCCCCCAGTGAGTGAGAAGGTCTCTACCACTATAAACTACCTCCCTGTAACCACAGACAATTAGCCCCCAGTGAGTGAGAAGGTCTCTACCACTATAAACTACCTCCCTGTAACCACAGACAACTAGCCCCCCAGTGAGTGAGAAGGTCTCTACCACTATAAACTACCTCCCTGTAACCACAGACAACTAGCCCCCC
>NW_027036126.1:0-12811 GCF_034236695.1 Oncorhynchus nerka
CTCTCACTAAGAACATTAGACATCAGTGATTGGGTGAATGGCTGCTCTCACTAAGAACATTAGACATCAGTGATTGGGTGAATGGCTGCTCTCACTATGAACATTAGACATCAGTGATTGGGTGAATGGCTGCTCTCACTATGAACATTAGACATCAGTGATTGGGTGAATGGCTGCTCTCACTATGAACATTAGACATCAGTGATTGGGTGAATGGCTGCTCTCACTATGAACATTAGACATCAGTGATTGGGTGAATGGCTGCTCTCACTAAGAACATTAGACATCAGTGATTGGGTGAATGGCTGCTCTCACTATGAACATTAGACATCAGTGATTGGGTGAATGGCTGCTCTCACTAAGAACATTAGACATCAGTGATTGGGTGAATGGCTGCTCTCACTAAGAACATTGGGTGACCCACTGCAATGCATGAGGTTTTCGTGGTATGTTTGTTTTTTTACACATTTCTACTCCTCCACCTAGTTTCACTTTAGTCCTGTAATTAATTATTGGTTCTGTCATACTAGGAAAGGCTTGTGTTGTTTGGTAAAGCAAGAACGTAGAGAAATGCACATTACAATGAGTCATTTTATACTTCGGCTGTTTTTGGTTCCACTTTACTGAAAGCACCCAGGTTAAAACGTGTGATAATGTGTTATTAGCCTGAGCCTTTTGTAATGTCTTATCAGGCTTATAAAAATGCTTATCCTGTATTAATACCTGTGTGTTTTAAACAGACACAATGACCAGAAAGATCTGGAAATCCAGTCACTATTGGACTTCTTAAATGTGCCATGTTATAAATGTTGAAACATTTTGCCTTAATGACTTTTTTCATTTTGCTGCACGCTCTTCTTTTCAGTTGGTGGTTTTTAATATTTGAATATCTTCTCCTTAATTAAAGGGTTCACTATGCAATCCTCTTCCTGATCTGTCTTACTATATTAACCTTCTGCTGCTTATTTTACAGACGGGTCATCTTTTATTTCTTCTTGACAATCAGTGTTTTCTTGATACACAAGGTCTGAGTTTCCAAATGGTAGTGCACTACTTTGGACCAGGGCCCAGTGTGGGGGTTATATCACTATATAGGGAATAGAATGCCATTTGGGACTCTACAGAGATCTGAACAGCACAATGACCTGACGGCAGTACGGATAGAGATACAACACAATGACCTGACGGCAGTACGGATAGAGATACAACACAATGAACAGCACAATGACCTGACGGCAGTACGGATAGAGATGCAACACAATGAACAGCACAATGACCTGACGGCAGTACAGATAGAGATACAACACAATGACCTGACGGCAGTACGGATAGAGATACAACACAATGACCTGACGGCAGTACAGATAGAGATACAACACAATGACCTGACGGCAGTACGGATAGAGATACAACACAATGAACAGCACAATGACCTGACGGCAGTACGGATAGAGATACAACACAATGACCTGACGGCAGTACGGATAGAGATACAACACAATGACCTGACGGCAGTACAGATAGAGATACAACACAATGACCTGACGGCAGTACGGATAGAGATACAACACAATGACCTGACGGCAGTACGGCTAGAGATACAGCACAATGACCTGACGGCAGTACGGATAGAGATACAGCACAATGACCTGACGGCAGTACGGCTAGAGATACAGCACAATGACCTGACTGCAGTACGGATAGAGATACAGCACAATGACCTGACGGCAGTACGGATAGAGATACAACACAATGACCTGACGGCAGTACGGATAGAGATACAACACAATGACCTGACGGCAGTACGGATAGAGATACAACACAATGAACAGCACAATGACCAGACGGCAGTACGGATAGAGATACAGCACAATGACCTGACGGCAGTACGGATAGAGATACAGCACAATGACCTGACGGCAGTACGGATAGAGATACAGCACAATGAACAGCACAATGACCTGACGGCAGTAACGGATAGAGATACAACACAATGACCTGACGGCAGTACGGATAGAGATACAACACAATGACCTGACGGCAGTACGGATAGAGATACAGCACAATGACCTGACGGCAGTACGGATAGAGATACAACACAATGACCTGACGGCAGTACGGATAGAGATACAGCACAATGACCAGACGGCAGTACGGATAGAGATACAACACAATGACCTGACGGCAGTACGGATAGAGATACAACACAATGACCTGACGGCAGTACGGATAGAGATACAGCACAATGACCTGACGGCAGTACGGATAGAGATACAGCACAATGACCTGACGGCAGTACGGCTAGAGATACAACACAATGACCAGACGGCAGTACGGATAGAGATACAACACAATGACCTGACGGCAGTACGGATAGAGATACAGCACAATGACCTGACGGCAGTACGGATAGAGATACAGCACAATGACCTGACGGCAGTACGGACAGAGATACAACACAATGACCTGACGGCAGTACGGCTAGAGATACAACACAATGACCTGACGGCAGTACGGATAGAGATACAGCACAATGACCTGACGGCAGTACGGATAGAGATACAACACAATGACCTGACGGCAGTACGGATAGAGATACAACACAATGAACAGCACAATGACCAGACGGCAGTACGGATAGAGATACAACACAATGAACAGCACAATGACCTGACGGCAGTACGGATAGAGATACAACACAATGACCTGACGGCAGTACGGATAGAGATACAACACAATGACCTGACGGCAGTACGGATAGAGATACAACACAATGACCTGACGGCAGTACGGATAGAGATACAGCACAATGAACAGCACAATGACCTGACGGCAGTACGGATAGAGATACAGCACAATGACCTGACGGCAGTACGGATAGAGATACAACACAATGACCTGACGGCAGTACGGATAGAGATACAACACAATGACCTGACGGCAGTACGGATAGAGATACAGCACAATGACCTGACGGCAGTACGGATAGAGATACAACACAATGAACAGCACAATGACCTGACGGCAGTACGGATAGAGATACAGCACAATGACCTGACGGCAGTACGGATAGAGATACAACACAATGAACAGCACAATGACCTGACGGCAGTACGGATAGAGATACAACACAATGACCAGACGGCAGTACGGATAGAGATACAACACAATGACCTGACGGCAGTACGGATAGAGATACAACACAATGAACAGCACAATGACCAGACGGCAGTACGGATAGAGATACAGCACAATGAACAGCACAATGACCTGACGGCAGTACGGATAGAGATACAACACAATGACCAGACGGCAGTACGGCTAGAGATACAACACAATGAACAGCACAATGACCTGACGGCAGTACGGATAGAGATACAACACAATGACCTGACGGCAGTACGGATAGAGATACAACACAATGACCTGACGGCAGTACGGCCAGAGATACAACACAATGACCTGACGGCAGTACGGCTAGAGATACAACACAATGACCTGACGGCAGTACGGATAGAGATACAGCACAATGACCTGACGGCAGTACGGATAGAGATACAACACAATGACCTGACGGCAGTACGGATAGAGATACAGCACAATGACCTGACGGCAGTACGGATAGAGATACAACACAATGACCTGACGGCAGTACGGATAGAGATACAACACAATGAACAGCACAATGACCTGACGGCAGTACGGATAGAGATACAACACAATGAACAGCACAATGACCAGACGGCAGTACGGATAGAGATACAACACAATGACCTGACGGCAGTACGGATAGAGATACAACACAATGAACAGCACAATGACCTGACGGCAGTACGGATAGAGATACAACACAATGACCTGACGGCAGTACGGATAGAGATACAACACAATGACCTGACAGCAGTACAGATAGAGATACAACACAATGACCAGACGGCAGTACGGATAGAGATACAACACAATGACCTGACGGCAGTACGGATAGAGATACAACACAATGACCTGACGGCAGTACGGATAGAGATACAACACAATGACCAGACGGCACTACGGATAGAGATACAGCACAATGACCTGACGGCAGTACGGATAGAGATACAACACAATGACCTGACGGCAGTAGGGATAGAGATACAACACAATGACCTGACAGCAGTACGGATAGAGATACAACACAATGACCTGACAGCAGTACGGATAGAGATACAACACAATGACCTGACAGCAGTACGGATAGAGATACAACACAATGACCTGACGGCAGTACGGATAGAGATACAGCACAATGAACAGCACAATGACCTGACGGCAGTACGGATAGAGATACAACACAATGAACAGCACAATGACCTGACGGCAGTACGGCTAGAGATACAACACAATGAACAGCACAATGACCTGACAGCAGTACGGATAGAGATACAACACAATGACCTGACGGCAGTACGGATAGAGATACAGCACAATGACCTGACGGCAGTACGGATAGAGATACAACACAATGACCTGACGGCAGTACGGCTAGAGATACAACACAATGACCTGACGGCAGTACGGCTAGAGATACAACACAATGACCTGACGGCAGTACGGATAGAGATACAACACAATGACCTGACGGCAGTACGGATAGAGATACAACACAATGACCTGACGGCAGTACGGCTAGAGATACAGCACAATGACCTGACGGCAGTACGGATAGAGATACAACACAATGACCTGACGGCAGTACGGCTAGAGATACAGCACAATGACCTGACGGCAGTACGGATAGAGATACAACACAATGACCTGACGGCAGTACGGATAGAGATACAACACAATGACCTGACGGCAGTACGGCTAGAGATACAGCACAATGACCTGACGGCAGTACGGATAGAGATACAACACAATGACCTGACGGCAGTACGGATAGAGATACAACACAATGACCTGACGGCAGTACGGATAGAGATACAACACAATGACCTGACGGCAGTACGGATAGAGATATTAAATAAATGACTCGACGGCAGTAATGGATAGAGATACAACTAAATGACCTGACGGCACGGATAGAGATAATAACACAATGACCTGACGCAATGATAGAGATACAATACAACATCTGACGAGATGGATAGAGATACAGCACAATGACTCATCGGGCAAAGTAATATTAGAGATACAGTACAATGACCCTTGACGCGTATCGATATAGATAATACAACACCTGACTGCAGCAATGATAGAGATATTAAGACATCGACCTTGACGGTAAATGATAGAGATACAACACAATGACCTGACGGCGAATGCGGATAGAGGATACAGCACAATGACCGACGGCAGAAATGCGGCTAGAGATGCAACACAATGACCTAATGCGAGTGCGGATAGAATGGCAACACAATGACCTGGATTTGGCGAGTACGGATAGAGATACAACACAATGACTTGACGGCGATGCGGATAGAAGATACAACACAATGACCTGACGGCGAAATGCGGATAGTGATACAACACAATGACTTTGGCGGCAGTAATGGATAGAGATACAAACAATGACCAGGCGGCAGTGCAGGATAGAGATACAAAACACAATGACCAGGCGGCGATGCGGATAGAGATACGGCACAATGACCAGGCGGGTCCTGGATAGAGATACAACACAATGACCAGGCGGCAGATGCGGATAGAGATACAACACAATGACCTGGCGGCGATGCGGATAGAGATACAACACAATGACCTGACGGTAGTACGGATAGAGATACAGCACAATGACCTGACGCAGTAATGGATAGAGATGCAGCACAATGACCTGACGGCAGTACGGATAGATACAGCACAATGACCTGACGTAAGGATAGAGATGCAACACAATGACCTGGCGCAGTACGGATAGATACAACACAATGACCTGACGGCAGTACCGGATAGAGAATACAGCACAATGACCTGACGGCAGTAGGGATGGGAATACAACCCGCCACGTACTTCGCCGTAGAAGGTTTTACTAATGGTATGAATCTATGACTTTTGATAAAAAAAAAAATTTGAATCTGTTTATTTTTACCAATCAGTCAGCTCATTTTTAAAGGGATTCATTCATCTACAGATCATTATGTTCATTAATAATCTATGTACATTAAATGATCTAGATTACACTCTGGAGCTCACTTTAAGTGACTATATAAAGGCTCTAATAGCAGTTTGTGTACATACATTTTATAAAATACATTGTGTGGATGAATGAATGTCAGGATAATGTGAAATAAATAAGCTCACGTCTGGCATCACGTCTGTGTTGTGCATGCAGCTAAAAGGCATACAGTTCATATGTAAAGTTCAAATGTAAAGTTCATATGTGTTTTAATAAACATACTGGTTTGGTTCAACATGTATTTACGGCATCATACTTCCTGTTAAAGTTAGTTTGGTCAAATGACTTAACTAATCATGTATTAATTCATGGTTAGTAAATAGTCACACACTCAGTCTCAGATGGACCACTAGGCCTCACATCAGGTGTATTCAACTCTGACCCTACGAGGTCCGGAACCTGCTGGTTTTCTATTCTACCTGATCATTAATTGCAACCACCTGGTGTCCCAGGTCTAAATCGGCCTCTGATTAGAGGGGAACAATGACTGGTGTCTCAGGTCTAAATTGGCATCTGGTTAGAGGGGAACAGTGACTGGTGTCTCAGGTCTAAATCAGTCCCTTATTAAAGGGAAACCACAGCTAATCCCTACCATTGTAACGCAGAGTTGTCATAATGCTTCAGTAATGAACGATAAGTTCTGACGATAAGTTCATTCGTTTCTATCAAGGAACAGACAGTCTTTGTTCTAATTCTTGATTATAATTACACACATTATATTCAGTACTAGGATTAAAAGACAATTCATACATCTATACAGTAACATAATAGTATTCTGATTAGTCAGTCCTGATTGAAATGTATACATAATTAGTCATTGATTAAAAACAAAATCCCTTAAGAGAAACTCATGTGACGATAAAGTGGTAGCAATACAAGGCTAGAACATGTATAGAAAATATAGAAATGCCAATGTAGAGGTGTTGCCAATAGACAGGCTGGAGACCATTCCAAAGTGTTGCTGAGGGTACTAGAGTGTGCTAGACAGGCTGAAAGAACCTGTTGCTGAGGGTGCCATTAGACAGGCTGAAAGAACCAGTCCAAAGTGTTGCTGGGGTACTAGAGTGTGCTAGACAGGCTGGAAAGTACCTGGACCATTCCAAAGTGTTGCTGAGGTGCTAGAGTGTGCTAGACAGGCTGAAAGTAATTTGGACCATTCCAAGTGTTGCTGAGGGTACTAGAGGTGTGCTAGACAGGCTGAAAGTAGACAGGCTGGACCATTCCAAAGTGTTTGCTGAGGTTAGAGTGTGCTAGACAGGCTGAAGGCTGGCAACCTGGACCATTCCAAAGTGTTGCTGGGGTACTAGAGTGTGCTAGACAGGCCTGAAGAACCTGGACCATTCCAAAGTGTTGCTGAGGGTACTAGAGTGTGCTAGACAGGCTGAAAGTACCTGACCATTCCAAAGTGTTGCTGAGGGTACTAGAGTGTGCTAGACAGGCTGAAAGAACCTGGACCATTCCAAAGTGTTGCTGAGGGTACCAGAGTGTGCTAGACAGGCTGAAAGTACCTGGACCATTCCAAAGTGTTGCTGAGGGTACTAGAGTGTGCTAGACAGGCTAAAGTACCTGGACCATTCCAAAGTGTTGCTGAGGGTGCTAGAGTGTGCTACACAGGCTGAAAGTACCTGGACCATTCAAAGTGTTGCTTTTTGAGGGTGCTAGGTGTGCTAGACAGGCTGAAAGTACCTGGACCATTCAAAAAGTGTTGACAGGCTGAAAGTACCTGGACCATTCCAAAGTATTTGCTGAGGGTGCTAGAGTGTGCTAGACAGGCTGAAAGACCTGGACCATTCAAAGTGTTGCTGAGCCACACAGCTGGTGCACCTTGTGCTACACACAGGCTGAAAGTACCTGGACCATTCCAAAGTGTTGCTGAGGGTGCTAGAGTGTGCTAGACAGGCTGAAAGTACCTGGACCATTCAAAGTGTTGCTGAGGGTGCTAGAGTGTGCTAGAGTGTTGCAGGCTGAGACAGGCTGAAAGTACCTGGACCATTCCAAACCATTCAAGGCTGCCTGGGACCATTCCAAAGTGTTGCTGAGGGTGCTAGAGTGTGCTACACAGGCTGAAAGTACCTGGACCATTCCAAAGTGTTGCTGAGGGTGCTAGAGTGTGCTAGACAGGCTGAAAGTACCTGGACCATTCAAAGTGTTGCTGAGGGTGCTAGAGTGTGCTAGACAGGCTGAAAACCTGGACCACCAAATGTTGCTGAGGGTGCTAGAGCTAGAAGTGAAAGAGCTGCCATTCCAAAGTGTTGCTGAGGTGCTAGAGTGTGCTACACAGGCTGAAAGTACCTGGACCATTCCAAAGTGTTGCTGAGGGTGCTAGAGTGTGCTACACAGGCTGAAAGTACCTTGACACAAAGTGTTGCTGAGGTGCTAGAGTGTGCTAGACAGGCTGAAAGTACCTGGACCATTCCAAAGTGTTGCTGAGGTGCTAGAGTGTGCTAGACAGGCTGAAAGTACCTGGACCATTCCAAAGTGTTGCTGGGGTGCTAGAGTGTGCTAGACAGGCTGAAAGTACCTGGACCATTCCAAAGTGTTGCTGAGGGTGCTAGAGTGTGCTGATAGGAACACGCTGAAAGTACCTGACCATTCCAAAGTGTTGCTGAGGGTGCTAGAGTGTGCTACCAGGCTGAAAGTACCTGGACCATTCCAAAGTGTTGCTGGGGGTGCTAGAGTGTTAGACACGCTGAAAGTACCTGGACCATTCCAAAGTGTTGCTGAGGGTGCTAGAGTGTGCTAGACAGGCTGAAAGTACCTGGACCATTCCAAAGTGTTGCTGAGGGTGCTAGAGTGTGCTAGACAGGCTGAAAGTACCTGGACCATTCCAAAGTGTTGCTGAGGGTGCTAGAGTGTGCTACACAGGCTGAAAGAGCTTGACCATTCCAAAGTGACTGGCCTTGACAACATTCCTGACAGATTTCTAAGGGATGCTGCGGTAATTATCACCCCCTGTGTAACTCACATTGTGAATCTGTCTATTGAACTAGGGTGTTTTCCCAGTGAACTAAAACTTGTAAGGGTCATTCCTTTTTATATATATAAAAAAAATGGAATAAGTTAGATCATGGAAACTATCGGCCTGTCTCAATCCTGTGTGCTTGATCGAAGGTCATGGAAAGATTATGTTCAAGCAGATTGACAGTAAAAATTTCCCTTACATAACCTATTCTATGAGCTTCAGTCTGGCTTCAGAAATCCCATTTCACTGACATCTGCCTACTATATTTGACTGAGCACATCAGGAAGGAAGTAAACGGAGGGAAATTTTGTGGTATGGTTATGTTAGATCTTCAAAAGACGTTGGATACAGTGGATCATGAGATTCTGTTAATCAAACTTAGAGCCATGGGCTTTAACAGCTTAGGAGTAAAATGGGTCAGCTCCCCTGCAGAAAGAAAAACAGATGGTGGATGTGGATGGGACCCTGTCTAAACCTAGAATCTTGAACTGCGGGGGTACCCCAAGGGATTACCCTGGGTCCACTTTTATTTCTATTGTATATAGATTATCTGAAATCTGCCTCTACATGTGACCTTTTCCTACATGCAGATGCACTGTTGGTTTTCCAACAAAGATGTGGTTGAGAAAGACAAAGATGTGGTTGAGAAAGACAAAGATCTGGTTTGAGAAAGCCCTCAGTGCTGAACTTCTGGATGCCATTAAATGGCTATATGACAATAAGCTGTTACTTCACCTTGGAAAACAGAGTCCATCTTGTTCAGGTCCAAAGTGAAACTAGGGAAATCCCCAGATTTTTAAAAGGTAGGTGGTAGTCGGTGACGTAGTGGTCACAACAAAAGACTCTGTTAAGTATCTTGGATGTGTGCCAGATAACCATCTGACGGAGAGCATGGCACAAAATGTTATACGCTAAAGTGAACCATAAAAATTAGGTTCCTGGCTAGAACCTCCAGATATCTGGATAAGAATACAATGGGCAGAACACATTGGCAGGGGCTCTTGTTCAGTGGCCCTTCGACTGTGCATGCTCTTCCTGGTACAATAGTGCCCCAAGATATGAACAAATAGATTGCAGACATCTCCAGAACAAATTAGTCAGGATTATTCTTAAACTTCCACCATTACGCATCTTGACTATTCCCAACTTTGAAAGCATTAGACGCGAGAGGTGGAGGAGAGAGCGCTTGGATAAAATTATTGTCTTGTACATAAGATTGTCCTAATATGGTCCCCAGATACTTATATAAATACTTTAACTTAGTATAGGGTTAACCATAAACTATTCAACTAGAAGGAGTGAAACTGACGCTGTTCCTTCTAGATTTAAAAGTGGTTTTGGGAAAGAAACATGTTTATATTCGGCTGCCATTTGGAATAATTTTCAAAGAATTTTGAAACCATATAACCTCCATAGGTAGTTTCAAGATCTCACTGAACAAAATGGCTAAATAGTAGCATGTCTCAAAAGTGAATGTTGAGATTAAAGTAGGTGACAAAGAGGGAAAATGCTGATAGCATGTGATCTGCCTTTTGGTGCCTGTTGCTTATTATATTGTGATTGTCTTTGTGAGATATATATATATACACAACAGTTGAAGTCGGAGGTTTACACATACACTTTGGTTGGAGTCATTAAAACTCATTTTCAACCACTCCACAATTTCTGTTAACAAACTATAGTTTTGTAGAAGTTGGTTAGGACATCTACTTTGTGCATGACATGACATAAGTCACTTTTCCAACAATTGTTTACAGACAGATTATTTCACTTATAATTCACTGTATCCCACAATTCAGTGGGTCAAGAAGTTTACATACATTAAGTTGACTGACTTTAAACAGCTTGGAAATTCAGTATGTCGCCAGCCTTAGAAGCTTCTGATAGGCTAATTGACATTTGAGTCAATTGGAGGTGTACCTGTGGATTTATTTCAGCCCTACCTTTAAACTCAGTGCCTCTTTGCTTGACATCATGGGAAAATCTACTAAAGAAATCAGCCAAGACCTCCATACATTTGGTTCATCCTTAGGAGCAATTTCCAAACGCCTGAAGGTACCACATTCATCTGTACAAACAATGATACACAAGTATAAACACCATGGGACCACGCCCAGCCATCCTACTGCTCAGGAAGGAGACACGTTCTGTCTCCTAGAGATTAACGTACTTTGGTGTGAAAAGTGCAAATCAATCCCAGAACAACAGCAAAGGACTTTGTGAAGATGCTGGAGGAAACAGGTACAAAAGTATCTATAAAACGAGTCCTATATCAACATAACCTGAAAGACCGCTCAGCAATGAAGAAGCCACTGCTCCAAATCCGCCATAAAAAAGCCAGGCTACCGTTTGCAACTGCACATGGGGACAAAGATCGTACTTTTTGGAGAGATGCCCTCTGGTCTGATGAAACAAAAATAGAACTGTTTGGCCATAATGACCATCATTATGTTTGGAGGAAAACGGGAGAGGCTTTCAAGCCGAAGAACACCATCCCAACCGTGAAGCACGGGGGTGGCAGCATAATGTTGTGGGGTTGCTTTGCTGCAGGAGGGACTGGTGCACTTCACAAAATAGATGGCATCATGAGGCAGGAAAATGATGTTGATATATTGAAGCAACATCTCAAGACATCAGTTAAAGCTTGGTCGCAAATGGGTCTTCCAAATGGACAATGACCCCAAGCATACTTCCAAAGTTGTGGCAAAATGGCTTAAGGACAACAAAGTCAAGGTATTGGAGTGGCCATCACATAACCCTGACCTCAATCCTATAGAAATTTTGTGGGCAGAACTGAAAAAGTGTGTGCGAGCAAGGAGGCCTACAAACCTAACTCAGTTACACCAGCTCTGTCAGGAGGGATGGGCCAAAATTCACCCAACTTATTGTGGGAAGCTTGTGGAAGGCTACCCGAAATGTTTGACCCAAGTTAAACAATTTCAAGGCAATGCTACCGAATAATAATTGAGTGTATGTAAACTTCTGACCCACTGAGAATGTGATGAAAGAAATAAAAGCTGAAATAAATCATTCTCTCTACTATTATTCTGACATTAAATGTTCTCAAAATAAAGTGGTGATCATAACATATCCATAATAAATACAAATACTAGTGTCTCAGGTCTAAATCAGCCTCTGATTAGAGGGGAACAATGATTGATTTCCCAGGTCTAAATCAATCTGATTAAAGGGGAACAATGACTGTTTTCCCAGGTCTAAATCAGTCCCTTATTAGAGGGGAACAATGACTGGTTTCCCAGGTCTAAATCAGTCTGATTAGAGGGGAACAATGACTGGTGTCTCAGGTCTAAATCAGTCTGATTAGAGGGGAACAATGACTGGTGTCTCAGGTCTAAATCAGTCTGATTAGAGGGGAACAATGACTGGTGTCTCAGGTCTAAATCAGCCTCTGATTAGAGGGGAACAGTGACTGGTGTCTCAGGTCTAAATCAGCCTCTGATTAGAGGGGAACACTGACTGGTGTCTCAGGTCTAAATCAGCCTCTGATTAGAGGGGAACAATGACTGGTTTTCCAGGTCTAAATCAGCCTCTGATTAGAGGGGAACAATGACTGGTTTCCCAGGTCTAAATCAGCCTCTAATTAGAGGGGAACAATGACTGGTTTCCCAGGTCTAAATCAGCCTCTGATTAGAGGGGAACAATGACTGGTTTCCCAGGTCTAAATCAGTCTGATTAGA
>NW_027036127.1:0-12814 GCF_034236695.1 Oncorhynchus nerka
TACTCACTGTTCCAGATAGATCAATATATACCAGATCATACTCACTCCTCCAGGTAGATCTATATATACCAGATCATACTCACTCCTCCAGATAGATCTATATATACCAGATCATACTCACTCCTCCAGATAGATCTATATATACCAGATCATACTCACTCCTCCCGATAGATCTATATATACCAGATCATACTCACTGTTCCCGATAGATCAATATATACCAGATCATACTCACTGTTCCAGATAGATCTATATATACCAGATCATACTCACTCCTCCAGATAGATCTATATATACCAGATCATACTCACTCCTCCAGATAGATCTATATATACCAGATCATACTCTCCTCCAGGTAGATCTATATATACCAGATCATACTCACTGTTCCAGATAGATCAATATATACCAGATCATACTCACTCCTCCAGATAGATCTATATATACCAGATCATACTCACTCCTCCAGATAGATCTATATATACCAGATCATACTCACTCCTCCAGATAGATCTATATATACCAGATCATACTCACTCCTCCAGATAGATCTATATATACCAGATCATACTCACTGTTCCAGATAGATCTATATATACCAGATCATACTCACTCCTCCAGGTAGATCTATATATACCAGATCATACTCACTCCTCCAGATAGATCTATATATACCAGATCATACTCACTCCTCCAGGTAGATCTATATATACCAGATCATACTCACTGTTCCCGATACATCAATATATACCAGATCATACTCACTGTTCCAGATAGATCTATATATACCAGATCATACTCACTCCTCCAGGTAGATCTATATATACCAGATCATACTCACTCCTCCAGGTAGATCTATATATACCAGATCATACTCACTCCTCCAGATAGATCTATATATACCAGATCATACTCACTCCTCCAGATAGATCTATATATACCAGATCATACTCACTCCTCCAGGTAGATCTATATATACCAGATCATACTCACTCCTCCAGATAGATCTATATATACCAGATCATACTCACTCCTCCAGGTAGATATATATATACCAGATCATACTCACTGTTCCAGATAGATCTATATATACCAGATCATACTCACTCCTCCAGATAGATCAATATATACCAGATCATACTCACTCCTCCAGATAGATCTATATATACCAGATCATACTCACTCCTCCAGATAGATCAATATATACCAGATCATACTCACTCCTCCAGATAGATATATATATACCAGATCATACTCACTCCTCCAGATAGATCTATATATACCAGATCATACTCACTGTTCCAGATAGATCTATATATACCAGATCATACTCACTGTTCCCGATAGATCTATATATACCAGATCATACTCACTCCTCCAGATAGATCTATATATACCAGATCATACTCACTGTTCCAGATAGATCAATATATACCAGATCATACTCACTCCTCCAGGTAGATCTATATATACCAGATCATACTCACTGTTCCAGATAGATCTATATATACCAGATCATACTCACTCCTCCAGATAGATCTCCACGTATTTCCCAAAGCGACTGGAGTTGTCGTTGCGAACTGTTTTGGCGTTTCCAAAGGATTCTAGAAGAGGAGCTGCCTCAAGAATCTGGCAACGTATTCAGAGAGAAAACATCAGAATGAAAATACCATGTAGAACAAGTCCAGTGTAGCTAGCTACTCTACAGAACACAGCAGGTAGAACATGTAGACAGCTAGCTACTCTACAGAACACAGCAGGTAGAACATGTAGACAGCTAGCTACTCTACAGAACACAGCAGGTAGAACATGCAGACAGTGTAGCTAGCTACTCTACAGAACACAGCAGGTAGAACATGTAGACAGCTAGCTACTCTACAGAACACAACAGGTAGAACATGTAGACAGCTAGCTACTCTACAGAACACAGCAGGTAGAACATGTAGACAGCTAGCTACTCTCAGAACAGCAGGTAGAACATGCAGACAGTGTAGCTAGCTCTACAGAACACAGCAGGTAGAACATGCAGACAGTGTAGCTAGCTACTCTACAGAACACAGCAGGTAGAACATGTAGACAGCTAGCTACTCTACAGAACACAGCAGGTAGAACATGTAGACAGCTAGCTACTCTACAGAACACAGCAGGTAGAACATGCAGACAGTGTAGCTAGCTACTCTACAGAACACAACAGGTAGAACATGTAGACAGCTAGCTACTCTTCAGAACACAGCAGGTAGAACATGGAGATAGTGTAGCTAGCTACTCTACAGAACACAGCAGGTAGAACATGCAGACAGTGTAGCTACTCTACAGAACACAGCAGGTAGAACATGCAGACAGTGTAGCTATCTGCTCTACAGAACACAGCAGGTAGAACATGTAGACAGCTAGCTACTCTACAGAACACAGCAGGTAGAACATGCAGACAGCTAGCTACTCTACAGAACACAGCAGGTAGAACATGCAGACAGCTAGCTACTCTACAGAACACAGCAGGTAGAACATGCAGACAGTGTAGCTACTCTACAGAACACAGCAGGTAGAACATGCAGACAGCTAGCTACTCTACAGAACACAGCAGGTAGAACATGCAGACAGCTAGCTACTCTACAGAACACAGCAGGTAGAACATGCAGACAGCTAGCTACTCTACAGAACACAGCAGGTAGAACATGCAGACAGCTAGCTACTCTTCAGAACACAGCAGGTAGAACATGGAGATAGTGTAGCTAGCTACTCTACAGAACACAGCAGGTAGAACATGCAGACAGTGTAGCTACTCTACAGAACACAGCAGGTAGAACATGCAGACAGTGTGGCTAGCTAGTCTACAGAACACAGCAGGTAGAACATGCAGACAGTGTAGCTACTCTACAGAACACAGCAGGTAGAACATGTAGACAGCTAGCTACTCTACAGAACACAGCAGGTAGAACATGCAGACAGCTAGCTACTCTGCAGAGACAGTCAGAAGTCACAACAGTAAACAGAGACACAGTCAGAACAGTCACAACAGCACAGCACAGAGACAGTCAGAACAGTCACAACAGCACAGCACAGAGACAGTCAGAACAGTCACAACAGCACAGCGCAGAGACAGTCAGAACAGTCACAACAGCACAGCACAGAGACAGTCAGAACAGCCACAACAGTAAACAGAGACACAGTCTGAACAGTCACAACAGCACAGCACAGAGACAGTCAGAACAGTCACAACAGCACAGAGACAGTCAGAACAGCCACAACAGTAAACAGAGACACAGTCAGAACAGTCACAACAGTAAACAGAGACAGTCAGAACAGCCACAACAGTAAACAGAGACACAGTCTGAACAGTCACAACAGCACAGCGCAGAGACAGTCAGAACAGCCACAACAGTAAACAGAGACACAGTCTGAACAGTCACAACAGAGACACAGTCACAAAGGTAATAGAATGGAATGATAGTATGGTAATAGAATGGAATGATACTATGGTAATATAATGGAATGATAGTATGGTAATATAATGGAATGATAGTATGGTAATATAATGGAATGATACTATGGTAATATAATGGAATGATAGTACGGTAATAGAATGGAATGATAGTATGGTAATAGAATGGAATGATAGTATGGTAATAGAATGGAATGATAGTATGGTAATAGAATGGAATGATAGTATGGTAATAGAATGGAATGATAGTATGGTAATAGAATGGAATATGATAGTATGGTAATATAATGGAATGATAGTATGGTAATAGAATGGAATGATAGTATGGTAATAGAATGGAATGATAGTATGGTAATAGAATGGAATGATAGTATGGTAATAGAATGGAATGATAGTATGGTAATAGAATGGAATGATAGTACGGTAATAGAATGGAATGATAGTATGGTAATAGAATGGAATGGAATGATAGTATGGTAATAGAATGGAATGATAGTATGGTAATAGAATGGAATATGATAGTATGGTAATAGAATGGAATGATAGTATGGTAATATAATGGAATGATAGTATGGTAATAGAATGGAATGATAGTATGGTAATAGAATGGAATGATAGTATGGTAATAGAATGGAATGATAGTATGGTAATATAATGGAATGATAGTATGGTAATAGAATGGAATGATAGTATGGTAATAGAATGGAATGATAGTATGGTAATAGAATGGAATGATAGTATGGTAATAGAATGGAATGATAGTATGGTAATAGAATGGAATGATAGTATGGTAATAGAATGGAATGATAGTATGGTAATAGAATGGAATGATAGTACGGTAATAGAATGGAATGATAGTATGGTAATAGAATGGAATGATAGTATGGTAATAGAATGGAATGATAGTATGGTAATAGAATGGAATGATAGTATGGTAATAGAATGGAATGATAGTATGGTAATATAATGGAATATGATAGTACGGTAATAGAATGGAATGATAGTACGGTAATAGAATGGAATGATAGTATGGTAATAGAATGGAATGATAGTATGGTAATAGAATGGAATGATAGTATGGAAATAGAATGGAATGATAGTATGGTAATAGAATGGAATGATAGTATGGTAATAGAATGGAATGATAGTACGGTAATAGAATGGAATGATAGTATGGTAATATAATGGAATGATAGTATGGTAATAGAATGGAATGATAGTATGGTAATAGAATGGAATGATATTATGGTAATAGAATGGAATGATATTATGGTAATAGAATGGAATGGAATGATAGTATGGTAATAGAATGGAATATGATAGTATGGTAATTGAATGGAATGGAATGATAGTACGGTAATAGAATGGAATGATAGTATGGTAATAGAATGGAATATGATAGTACGGTAATAGAATGGAATATGATAGTATGGTAATATAATGGAATGATAGTATGGTAATAGAATGGAATGATAGTATGGTAATAGAATGGAATGATAGTATGGTAATAGAATGGAATGATAGTACGGTAATATAATGGAATGATAGTATGGTAATAGAATGGAATGATACTATGGTAATAGAATGGAATGATAGTATGGTAATAGAATGGAATGATAGTATGGTAATAGAATGGAATGATAGTATGGTAATAGAATGGAATGATAGTATAGTAATATAATGGAATGATAGTATGGTAATAGAATGGAATGATAGTATGGTAATAGAATGGAATATGATAGTATGGTAATAGAATGGAATGATAGTATGGTAATAGAATGGAAAGATAGTATGGTAATAGAATGGAATGATAGTATGATAATATAATTGAATGATAGTATGGTAATAGAATGGAATGATAGTACGGTAATAGAATGGAATGATAGCTAGCCCCGAATAGCAGCACAGTAGCACAGTAGAAACCATTACACTCAACGGAACGACTTGATTAGTGTAGTGTCAACAACGCAGACACTGCCAACTAGCCTACATAGTCAACAACGCAGCCTCTGCCAGCTAGCCTACTTCAGCAGTACTGTATCATTTTAATCATTTTAGTCAATAAGATTCTTGCTACGTAAGCTTAACTTTCTGAACACTCGAGACAGTGTAGTCCACTTGTCATTCCAATCTCCTTTGCATTAGCGTAGCCTCTTGTGTAGCCTGTCAACTATGTGTCTGTCTATCCCTGTTCTCTCCTCTCTGCACAGACCATACAAACGCTCCACACCGCGTGGCCGCGGCCACCCTAATCTGGTGGTCCCAGCGCGCACGACCCACGTGGAGTTCCAGGTCTCCGGTAGCCTCTGGAACTGCCGATCTGCGGCCAACAAGGCAGAGTTCATCTCAGCCTATGCCTCCCTCCAGTCCCTCGACTTCTTGGCACTGACGGAAACATGGATCACCACAGACAACACTGCTACTCCTACTGCTCTCTCTTCGTCTGCCCACGTGTTCTCGCACACCCCGAGAGCTTCTGGTCAGCGGGGTGGTGGCACCGGGATCCTCATCTCTCCCAAGTGGTCATTCTCTCTTTCTCCCCTTACCCATCTGTCTATCGCCTCCTTTGAATTCCATGCTGTCACAGTTACCAGCCCTTTCAAGCTTAACATCCTTATCATTTATCGCCCTCCAGGTTCCCTCGGAGAGTTCATCAATGAGCTTGATGCCTTGATAAGCTCCTTTCCTGAGGACGGCTCACCTCTCACAGTTCTGGGCGACTTTAACCTCCCCACGTCTACCTTTGACTCATTCCTCTCTGCCTCCTTCTTTCCACTCCTCTCCTCTTTGACCTCACCCTCTCACCTTCCCTACTCACAAGGCAGGAAATACGCTCGACCTCATCTTTACTAGATGTTGTTCTTCCACTAACTCATTGCAATCTCCTCCAAGTCTCCGACCACTACCTTGTATCCTTCTCTCTCGCTCCTCATCCAACACTTCCCCACTGCCCCTACTCGGATGGTATCGCGCCGGCCCAACCTTCGCTCTCTCTCCGCTTACTCTCTCCTCTTCCATCCTATCATCTCTTCCCTCTGCTCAAACCTTCTCCAACCTATCTCCTGATTCTGCCTCCTCCAACCCTCCCTCTCCTCCCTTTCTGCATCTGTGACTCTCTTATGTCCCCTATCCTCCAGGCTGCTCGGTCCTCCCCTCCCCGCTCCGTGGCTCAACGACTCATTGCGAGCTCACAGAACAGGGCTCCGGGCAGCCCGAGCGGAAATGGAGGCTTTGCTTCTCCTGCGGACCTGACATCCCTTTCCTCCCATCTCTCTACATTTCCTCTTCTCTCTCTGCTGCTAGAAACCACTTTCTACCACTCTAAATTCCAAGCATCTGCCTCTAACCCTAGGAAGCTCTTTTGCAACCTTCTCCTCCCTCCCTGAATCCCTCCTCCCCCTCCCCCCCCTCCTCCCCTCTCTGCAGATGACTTCGTCAACCATTTTGAAAAGAAGGTCGGCGACATCGATCCTCGTTTGCTAAGTCAAACGACACCGCTGGTTCTGCTCACACTGCCCTACTCTGTGCTCTGACCTCTTTCTCCCCCTCTCTCCACATGAAATCTCGCGTCTTGTGACGGCCGGCCGCCCAACAACCTGCCCGCTTGACCCTATCCCCTCCTCTCTTCTCCAGACCATTTCCGGAGACCTTCTCCTTACCTCACCTCGCTCATCAACTCATCCCTGACCGCTGGCTACGTCCCTTCCGTCTTCAAGAGAGCGAGAGTTGCACCCCTTCTGAAAAAACCTACACTCGATCCCTCCGATGTCAACAACTACAGACCAGTATCCCTTCTTTCTTTTCTCTCCAAAACTCTTGAACGTGCCGTCCTTGGCCAGCTCTCCCGCTATCTCTCTCAGAATGACCTTCTTGATCCAAATCAGTCAGGTTTCAAGACTAGTCATTCAACTGAGACTGCTCTTCTCTGTATCATGGAGGCGCTCCGCACTGCTAAAGCTAACTCTCTCTCCTCTGCTCTCATCCTTCTAGACCTATCGGCTGCCTTCGATACTGTGAACCATCAGATCCTCCTCTCCACCCTCTCCGAGTTGGGCATCTCCGGCGCGGCCCACGCTTGGATTGCGTCCTACCTGACAGGTCGCTCCTACCAGGTGGCGTGGCGAGAATCCGTCTCCACACCACGTGCTCTCACCACTGGTGTCCCCCAGGGCTCTGTTCTAGGCCCTCTCCTATTCTCGCTATACACCAAGTCACTTGGCTCTGTCATAACCTCACATGGTCTCTCCTATCATTGCTATGCAGACGACACACAATTAATCTTCTCCTTTCCCCCTTCTGATGAGCAAGTGGCGAATCGCATCTCTGCATGTCTGGCAGACATATCAGTGTGGATGACGGATCACCACCTCAAGCTGAACCTCGGCAAGACGGAGCTGCTCTTCCTCCCGGGGAAGGACTGCCCGTTACATGATCTCGCCATCACGGTTGACAACTCCATTGTGTCCTCCTCCCAGAGCGCTAAGAACCTTGGCGTGATCCTGGACAACACCCTGTCGTTCTCAACTAACATCAAGGCGGTGGCCCGTTCCTGTAGGTTCATGCTCTACAACATCCGCAGAGTACGACCCTGCCTCACACAGGAAGCGGCGCAGGTCCTAATCCAGGCACTCGTCATCTCCCGTCTGGATTACTGCAACTCGCTGTTGGCTGGGCTCCCTGCCTGTGCCATTAAACCCCTACAACTCATCCAGAACGCCGCAGCCCGTCTGGTGTTCAACCTTCCCAAGTTCTCTCACGTCACCCCGCTCCTCCGCTCTCTCCACTGGCTTCCAGTTGAAGCTCGCATCCGCTACAAGACCATGGTGCTTGCCTACGGAGCTGTGAGGGGAACGGCACCTCAGTACCTCCAGGCTCTGATCAGGCCCTACACCCAAACAAGGGCACTGCGTTCATCCACCTCTGGCCTGCTCGCCTCCCTACCACTGAGGAAGTACAGTTCCCGCTCAGCCCAGTCAAAACTGTTCGCTGCACTGGCCCCCCAATGGTGGAACAAACTCCCTCACGACGCCAGGACAGCGGAGTCAATCACCACCTTCCGAGGACACCTGAAACCCCACCTCTTTAAGGAATACCTAGGATGGGATAAAGTAATCCTCTCACCCCCCTTAAAAAGATTTAGATGCACTGTTCCACTGGATGTCATATAGGTAGATGCAGCAATTTGTAAGTCGCTCTGGATAAGAGCGTCGCTAAATGACTTAAATGTAAATGTAATGTATGGTAATATAATGGAATGATAGTATGGTAATAGAATGGAATGATAGTATGGTAATAGAATGGAATGATAGTATGGTAATAGAATGGAATGATAGTATGGTAATAGAATGGAATGATAGTATGGTAATATAATGGAATGATGAGTATGGTAATATAATGGAATGATAGTATGGTAATAGAATGGAATGATAGTATGGTAATAGAATGGAATGATAGTATGGTAATAGAATGGAATGATAGTATGGTAATAGAATGGAATGATAGTATGGTAATATAATGGAATGATAGTATGGTAATAGAATGGAATGATAGTATGGTAATAGAATGGAATGATAGTATGGAATAGAATGGAATGATAGTATGGTAATAGAATGGAATGATAGTATGGTAATAGAATGGAATGATAGTATGGTAATAGAATGGAATGATAGTATGGTAATATAATGGAATGATAGTATGGTAATAGAATGGAATGATAGTATGGTAATAGAATGGAATGATAGTATGGTAATAGAATGGAATGATAGTATGGTAATAGAATGGAATGATAGTATGGTAATAGAATGGAATGATAGTATGGTAATATAATGGAATGATAGTATGGTAATAGAATGGAATGATAGTACGGTAATAGAATGGAATGATAGTATGGTAATATAATGGAATGATAGTATGGTAATAGAATGGAATATGATAGTATGGTAATAGAATGGAATGATAGTATGGTAATAGAATGGAATAGATAGTATGGTAATAGAATGGAATGATAGTATGGTAATAGAATGGAATGATAGTATGGTAATAGAATGGAATGGAATGATAGTATGATAATAGAATGGAATGATAGTATGGTAATAGAATGGAATGATAGTATGGTAATAGAATGGAATGATAGTATGGTAATAGAATGGAATGATAGTATGGTAATAGAATGGAATGATAGTATGGTAATAGAATGGAATGATAGTATGGTAATAGAATGGAATGATAGTATGGTAATAGAATGGAATGATAGTATGGTAATAGAATGGAATGATAGTATGGTAATAGAATGGAATGATAGTATGGTAATAGAATGGAATGATAGTATGGTAATAGAATGGAATGATAGTATGGTAATAGAATGGAATGATAGTATGGTAATAGAATGGAATGATAGTATGGTAATAGAATGGAATGATAGTATGGTAATAGAATGGAATGATAGTATGGTAATAGAATGGAATGATAGTATGGTAATAGAATGGAATGATAGTATGGTAATAGAATGGAATGATAGTATGGTAATAGAATGGAATGATAGTATGGTAATAGAATGGAATGATAGTATGGTAATAGAATGGAATGATAGTATGGTAATAGAATGGAATGATAGTATGGTAATAGAATGGAATGATAGTATGGTAATAGAATGGAATGATAGTATGGTAATAGAATGGAATGATAGTATGGTAATAGAATGGAATGATAGTATGGTAATAGAATGGAATGATAGTATGGTAATAGAATGGAATGATAGTATGGTAATAGAATGGAATGATAGTATGGTAATAGAATGGAATGATAGTATGGTAATAGAATGGAATGATAGTATGGTAATAGAATGGAATGATAGTATGGTAATAGAATGGAATGATAGTATGGTAATAGAATGGAATGATAGTATGGTAATAGAATGGAATGATAGTATGGTAATAGAATGGAATGATAGTATGGTAATAGAATGGAATGATAGTATGGTAATAGAATGGAATGATAGTATGGTAATAGAATGGAATGATAGTATGGTAATAGAATGGAATGATAGTACGGTAATAGAATGGAATGATAGTATGGTAATAGAATGGAATGATAGTATGGTAATAGAATGGAATGATAGTATGGTAATAGAATGGAATGATAGTATGGTAATAGAATGGAATGATAGTATGGTAATAGAATGGAATGATAGTATGGTAATAGAATGGAATGATAGTATGGTAATAGAATGGAATGATAGTATGGTAATAGAATGGAATGATAGTATGGTAATAGAATGGAATGATAGTATGGTAATAGAATGGAATGATAGTATGGTAATAGAATGGAATGATAGTATGGTAATAGAATGGAAATGATAGTATGGTAATAGAATGGAAATGATAGTATGGTAATAGAATGGAATGATAGTATGGTAATAGAATGGAATGATAGTATGGTAATAGAATGGAATGATAGTATGGTAATAGAATGGAATGATAGTATGGTAATAGAATGGAATGATAGTATGGTAATAGAATGGAATGATAGTATGGTAATAGAATGGAATGATAGTATGGTAATAGAATGGAATGATAGTATGGTAATAGAATGGAATGATAGTATGGTAATAGAATGGAATGATAGTATGGTAATAGAATGGAATGATAGTATGGTAATAGAATGGAATGATAGTATGGTAATAGAATGGAATGATAGTATGGTAATAGAATGGAATGATAGTATGGTAATAGAAATGGAATGATAGTATGGTAATAGAATGGAATGATAGTATGGTAATAGAATGGAATGATAGTATGGTAATAGAATGGAATGATAGTATGGTAATAGAATGGAATGATAGTATGGTAATAGAATGGAATGATAGTATGGTAATATAATGGAATGATAGTATGGTAATAGAATGGAATGATAGTATGGTAATAGAATGGAATGATAGTATGGTAATATAATGGAATGATAGTATGGTAATAGAATGGAATGATAGTATGGTAATAGAATGGAATGATAGTATGGTAATATAATGGAATGATAGTATGGTAATAGAATGGAATATGATAGTATGGTAATAGAATGGAATATGATAGTATGGTAATAGAATGGAATATGATAGTATGGTAATATAATGGAATGGTAGTATGGTAATAGAATGGAATGATAGTATGGTAATAGAATGGAATGATAGTATGGTAATAGAATGGAATGATAGTACGGTAATAGAATGGAATATGATAGTATGGTAATAGAATGGAATGATAGTATGGTAATAGAATGGAATGATAGTATGGTAATAGAATGGAATGATAGTATGGTAATAGAATGGAATGATAGTATGGTAATATAATGGAATGATAGTATGGTAATAGAATGGAATGATAGTATGGTAATAGAATGGAATGATAGTATGGTAATATAATGGAATGATAGTATGGTAATAGAATGGAATATGATAGTATGGTAATATAATGGAATGATAGTATGGTAATAGAATGGAATGATAGTATGGTAATAGAATGGAATGATAGTATGGTAATAGAATGGAATGATAGTATGGTAATAGAATGGAATGATAGTATGGTAATAGAATGGAATGATAGTATGGTAATAGAATGGAATATGATAGTATGGTAATAGAATGGAATGATAGTATGGTAATAGAATGGAATGATAGTATGGTAATAGAATGGAATGATAGTATGGTAATAGAATGGAATGATAGTATGGTAATAGAATGGAATGATAGTATGGTAATAGAATGGAATGATAGTATGGTAATATAATGGAATGATAGTATGGTAATAGAATGGAATGGAATGATAGTATGGTAATAGAATGGAATGATAGTATGGTAATAGAATGGAATGGTAGTATGGTAATAGAATGGAATGATAGTATGGTAATAGAATGGAATATGATAGTATGGTAATAGAATGGAATGATAGTATGGTAATATAATGGAATGATAGTACGGTAATAGAATGGAATGATAGTATGGTAATAGAATGGAATGATAGTATGGTAATAGAATGGAATATGATAGTATGGTAATAGAATGGAATGATAGTACGGTAATAGAATGGAATGATAGTATGGTAATAGAATGGAATGATAGTATGGTAATAGAATGGAATGATAGTATGGTAATATAATGGAATGATAGTATGGTAATATAATGGAATGATAGTACGGTAATAGAATGGAATGATAGTATGGTAATAGAATGGAATGGTAGTATGGTAATAGAATGGAATGATAGTATGGTAATAGAATGGAATATGATAGTATGGTAATTGGGACACAAACCAAGCTTTACTGAACACTGACAGACAGAGAGGCATGCAGAAACCAGCTACCTTAATCTGAGCAGCACATAGA
>NW_027036128.1:0-12831 GCF_034236695.1 Oncorhynchus nerka
CCTGTCTACTGTCCTGTCTACTGTCTACTGTCCTGCCTACTGTCCTGTCTACTGTCTACTGTCCTGTCTACTGTCTACTGTCCTGTCTACTGTCTACTGTCACTGTCTACTGTCCTGTCTACTGTCTACTGTCACTGTTCTACTGTCTACTGTCCTGTCTACTGTCCTGTCTACTGTCTACTGTCTACTGTCTACTGTCTGTCTACCTGTCTACTGTCTACTGTACTACCTGTCTACTGTCTACTGTCTACTGTCCTGTCTACTGTCTACTGTCCTGTCTACTGTCCTGTCTACTGTCCACTGTCCTGTCTACTGTCTACTGTCCTGTCTACTGTCCTGTCTACTGTCTACTGTCCTGTCTACTGTCCTGTCTACTGTCTACTCTACTGTCTACTGTCTACTGTCGTCTACTGTCACTGTCTACTGTCCTGTCTACTGTCTCTGTCTACTGTCTACTGTCCTGTCTACTGTCCTGTCTACTGTCTACTGTCTCACTGTCCTGTCTACTGTCTACTGTCACTGTCTACTGTCTACTGTCTACTGTCCTGTCTACTGTCTACTTGTCTACTGTCCTGTCTACTGTCTTCTACTGTCTACTGTCCTGTCTACTGTCCTGTCTACTGTCCTGTCTACTGTCTACTGTCTACTGTCCTGTCTACTGTCTCTGTCTACTGTCCTGTCTATCTGTCTACTGTCTACTGTCCTGTCTACTGTCTACTGTCCTGTCTACTGTCCTGTCTCACTGTCCTGTCTACTGTCTACTGTCCTGTCTACTGTCCTGTCTACTGTCTACTGTCCTGTCTACTGTCCTGTCTACTGTCTACTGTCTCACTGTCTGTCACTGTCTACTGTCCTGTCTACTGTCTACTGTCTACTGTCCTGTCTACTGTCTACTGTCTACTGTCCTGTCTACTGTCTCATGCTCACTGTCCTGTCTACTGTCTCTGTCTACTGTCCTGTCTACTGTCTACTGTCTCTGTCTACGTCTACTGTCTACTGTCCTGTCTACTGTCTACTGTCCTGTCTACTGTCTACTGTCCTGTCTACTGTCCTGTCTACTGTCTCACTGTCTACTGTCTACTGTCCTGTCTACGGTCTACTGTCCTGTCTACTGTCTACTGTCTACTGTCACTGTCCTGTCTACTGTCTACTGTCTACTGTCCTGTCTACTGTCTACTGTCCTATCTACGTCCTGTCTACTGTCCTGTCTACTGTCCTGTCTACTGTCCTGTCTACTGTCCTGTCTACTGTCCTGTCTACTGTCCTGTCTACTGTCTACTGTCCTGTCTACTGTCCTGTCTACTGTCCTGTCTACTGTCCTGTCTACTGTCTACTGTCTACTGTCCTGTCTACTGTCTACTGTCTACTGTCCTGTCTACTGTCTACTGTCTACTGTCCTGTCTACTGTCCTGTCTACTGTCTACTGTCCTGTCTACTGTCCTGTCTACTGTCTACTGTCTACGGTCTACTGTCTACTGTCCTGTCTACTGTCCTGTCTACTGTCCTGTCTACTGTCTACTGTCCTGTCTACTGTCACTGTCTACTGTCACTGTCTACTGCTGTCTACTGTCCTGTCTACTGTCTACTGTCCTGTCTACTGTCTACTGTCCTGTCTACTGTCCTGTCTACTGTCTACTGTCCTGCCTACTGTCCTGTCTACTGTCCTGTCTACTGTCTACTGTCCTGTCTACTGTCCTACTGTCCTGTCTACTGTCTACGGTCTACTGTCCTGTCTACTGTCTACTGTCCTGTCTACTGTCTACTGTCCTGTCTACTGTCTACTGTCTACTGTCCTGTCTACTGTCTACTGTCCTGTCTACTGTCTACTGTCCTGTCTACTGTCCTGTCTACTGTCCTGTCTACTGTCTACTGTCCTGTCTACTGTCCTGTCTACTGACCTGTCTACTGTCCTGTCTACTGTCTACTGTCCTGCCTACTGTCCTGTCTACTGTCTACTGTCCTGTCTACTGTCCTGTCTACTGTCTACTGTCTACTGTCACTGTCCCTGTCTACTGTCTACTGTCTCTGTCTACTGTCCTGTCTACTGTCTACTGTCTACTGTCCTGTCTACTGTCTACTGTCTACTGTCCTGTCTACTGTCTACTGTCCTGTCTACTGTCCTGTCTACTGTCCTGTCTACTGTCTACTGTCCTGTCTACTGTCCTGGCTACTGTCTACTGTCCTGTCTACTGTCCTGTCTGTGTGCTGTCTAATGTCCTGTCTACTGTCCTGTCTACTGTCTAATGTCCTGTCTAATGTCCTGTCTACTGCCCTGTCTACTGTCCTGTCTAATGTCCTGTCTACTGTCCTGTCTAATGTCCTGTCTACTGTCTACTGTCCTGTCTACTGTCTACTGTCCTGTCTACTGTTTACTGTCTACTGTCCTGTCTACTGTCCTGTCTACTGTCTACTGTCCTGTCTACTGTCTACTGTCCTGTCTACTGTCTACTGTCCTGTCTACTCTCTACTGTCCTGTCTACTGTCCTGCCTACTGTCCTGTCTACTGTCCTGCCTACTGTCCTGTCTACTGTCCTGCCTACTGTCTACTGTCCTGTCTACTGTCCTGTCTACTGTCCTGTCTACTGTCCTGTCTACTGTCTACTGTCCTGTCTACTGTCCTGTCTACTGTCCTGCCTACTGTCCTGTCTACTGTCTACTGTCCTGTCTACTGTCTACTGTCCTGTCTACTGTCCTGTCTACTGTCCTGTCTACTGTCCTGCCTACTGTCCTGCCTACTGTCCTGTCCTCCTGTCTACTGTCCTGTCCTCCTCTCTACTGTCCTGTCTACTGTCCTGCCTTGTGCTGTCTACTGTCCTGCTGTGTGCTGTCTAATGTCCTGCTGTGTGCTGTCTACTGTCCTGCCTACTGTCCTGTCTACTGTCCTGTCCTCCTGTCTACTGTCCTGTCCTCCTCTCTACTGTCCTGTCTACTGTCCTGCCTTGTGCTGTCTACTGTCCTGCTGTGTGCTGTCTAATGTCCTGCTGTACGCTGTCCGACTCCCCTTTCTTGCGCGGCTCCAGTCAAGTTCAAATAGGCTAAACCATTGTCAGTCACATCACGTCGTCAGCATGGTCTGTCGACGATAGTGACATCATTTTATCGCCTAACACACACACACACACACACACACACACACACACACACACACACACACACACAGCTAGTAAGATCTGTTCTGAAGGACTATGAAAGCGTTCCCCCAAACTCAGTCCTCGGGACCACAAGACGTGCAAGGTTAGCTTGTTGTCCTAGCATTACACAGCTGAATCAAATTAATCAAGGTTAGCTTGTTGTCCTAGCATTACACAGCTGAATCAAATTAATCAAGGTTAGCTTGTTGTCCTAGCATTACACAGCTGAATCAAATTAATCAAGGTTAGCTTGTTGTCCTAGCATTACACAGCTGAATCAAATTAATCAAGGTTAGCTTGTTGTCCTAGCATTACACAGCTGAATCAAATTAATCAAGGTTAGCTTGTTGTCCTAGCATTACACAGCTGAATCAAATTAATCAAGGTTAGCTTGTTGTCCTAGCATTACACAGCTGAATCAAATTAATCAAGGTTAGCTTGTTGTCCTAGCTTGAATCAACTAATCATCAAGCTTTAATTCTTTCAATCAGCTGTGTAGCGTTAGACCAGCATTTTGGTGTTTACCCTATGTCTCCTCGGGCCTTGTCTCCTCGGGCCTTGTCTCCTCGGGCCTTGTCTCCTCGGGCCTTGTCTCCTCGGGCCTTGTCTCCTCGGGCCTTGTCTCCTCGGGCCTCGTCTCATCCGGCCTCGTCTCCTCGGGCCTCGTCTCCTCGGGCCTCGTCTCCTCGGGCCTCGTCTCCTCGGGCCTCGTCTCCTCGGGCCTCGTCTCCTCGGGCCTCGTCTCATCCGGCCTTCTCTCAGGAGCATGACAGAAAGGATGACATCAGCCCGGGGCCCGTAAATAATCAAACATCTCAGATTGCTGGTCCAGGATCAGGGCCCTATAAGTATCTATAAGACAAAACTGATCCTAAATCAGCACTGTCCCTGGTCTGGCCAGTGTCAGGGCAACTGGGTCCTGCCTCCATCTCGGTCCCCTCCGCCTCGCAGATTGTCACGTGACCCAGTGACAGGATAGAAATAATCAATCCATTTATGCCCAGAGGGGCACATGTGTCTCTCTCTCTGTCCCGGTCCAGACTAAGGCCTGCAAGGCAGCTCAGTTATTTTGGGTGTGCAGCTCTGAAGAAGCCTGGAACACATGTCCTGTCTATTCCAACCTGGCTGTCTTGTCTTAGCTGACATTTTTAACCCCTCACTCTCCGAGTCTGTAATACCAACATGCTTCAAGCAGACCACCATAGTCCCTGTGCTCAAGAACACAAAGGCAACCTGCCTAAATGACTACAGACCCGTAGCACTCACGTCTGTAGCCATGAAGTGCTTTGAAAGGCTGGTCATGGCTCACATCAACACCATCATCCCAGACACCCTAGACTCACTCCAATTTGCATACCGCCCAAACAGATCCACAGACGATGTAATCTCAATCACACTCCACACTGCCCTTTCCCACCTGGACATAAGGTACACCTACATGAGAATGCTGTTCATTGACTACAGCTCAGTGTTCAACACCATCACAGCTGTAGGCACTGATTAGTGTTATTTTAGAAAATATTTTAGTGACTTTTTTTTCCACTTTTTACTATTTTGTGTAGATCGTTGAGAATGAAATACAAATCCAATTTTCTCTCTCGCCCCCCCCCCCCCACCCCCCTCCGCCTGCCACAAATCCAATGCAAGACAATGGTACCTAATATTAGCCATATACTTACCAAATCAAATGTATTTATATAGCCCTTCGTACATCAGCTGATATCTCAAAGTGCTGTACAGAAACCCAGCCTAAAACCCCAAACAGCAAGCAATGCAGGTGTAGAAGCACAGTGGCTAGGAAAAACTCCCTAGAAAGGTCAAAACCTAGGAAGAAACCTAGAGAGGAACCAGGCTATGTGGGGTGGCCAGTCCTCTTCTGGCTGTGCCGGGTAGAGAGGAACCAGGCTATGTGGGGTGGCCAGTCCTCTTCTGGCTGTGCCGGGTAGAGAGGAACCAGGCTATGTGGGGTGGCCAGTCCTCTTCTGGCTGTGCCGGGTGGAGATTATAACAGAACATGGCCAAGATGTTCAAATGTTCATAAATGACCAGCATGGTCGAATAATAATAAGGCAGAACAGTTGAAACTGGAGCAGCAGCACGGCCAGGTGGACTGGGGACAGCAAGGAGTCATCATGTCAGGTAGTCCTGGGGCTCAGGTCAGTTGAAACTACCACTACAGTACCGTGGTCCAGACTGTTGTTCACTACAGTACCGTGGTCCAGACTGTTGTTCACTACAGTACCGTGGTCCAGACTGTTGTTCACTACAGTACCGTGGTCCAGACTGTTGTTCACTACAGTACCGTGGTCCAGACTGTTGTTCACTACAGTACTGTGGTCCAGACTGTTGTCTACTGTTCTACTGTTCTACACCGCCTACTGTTCTATATTTCTCACTGTAGACAGTTGACCAGTAAGTTTCAGTGAGTTGTACGGCCCCATGCCTAGCTTGACATTGTGCCTTTACCGTACCGGTAAGGTGAACACTATTGTTTCGCTGAGCACTTGGCTCTGCATTGTTTTGTTGAAGATCATTTTGTGAATGCGATTGATATGGAGTCAATCACCACCTTCCGGAGACACCTGAAACCCCACCTCTTTCAGGAATACCTAGGATAGGATAAAGTAATCCTTCTCACCCCCCCCCCCGCCCCTTAAAAGATTTAGATGCACTATTGTAAAGTGGCTGTTCCACTGGATGTCTTAAGGTGAACGCACCAATTTGTAAGTCGCTCTGGATAAGAGCGTCTGCTAAATGACTTAAATGTAAATGTAAATATGGGCTTTGACATGTTTGCCTTGCTGTGTAACGGTGACATAGTGCTCAGTAAGTCTTTCCAGAGTTGACTGAGTGTAACATTGGGGTAAAGTCTTCTAGTGGAAAGTCCCCATCTGTACCTAGTGCCACCAGTAGTTTTCCAGTCTCTCTTCCTGCTGTCCTCACACTCTCCCTGGGCTACTGTACTCTGGGAACACCATCTGTACCTAGTGCCACCAGTAGTTTTCCAGTCTCTCTTCCTGCTGTCCTCACACTCTCCCTGGTCTACTGTACTCTGGGAGCACCATCTGTACCTAGTGCCACCAGTAGTTTTCCAGTCTCTCTTCCTGCTGTCCTCACACTCTCCCTGGTCTACTGTACTCTGGGAGCACCATCTGTACCTAGTGCCACCAGTAGTTTTCCAGTCTCTCTTCCTGCTGTCCTCACACTCTCCCTGGTCTACTGTACTCTGGGAGCACCATCTGTACCTAGTGCCACCAGTAGTTTTCCAGTCTCTCTTCCTGCTGTCCTCACACTCTCCCTGGTCTACTGTACTCTGGGAGCACCATCTGTACCTAGTGCCACCAGTAGTTTTCCAGTCTCTCTTCCTGCTGTCCTCACACTCTCCCTGGTCTACTGTACTCTGGGAGCTACTGGCCGAGGAAGGAAGTATTTATTTTAACCTGTTTGTTCAAACATTACATTTCAACCAGTTTTCCTCCTGACCGTGATGCCAGAACACTCACCATTCAGCCAAGTGTTGAATTTGACAATATTTACAAGTTAAGCTACTTTTTAAAATGTCTTACAATGTGTTTTATTTATTTTTTAACTTTTGAGCACACTAATAAAGTTTTCACAGATTCTTCACAGTTGTGTAATTAGACACTTCCCAAATGGCATCCTATTTACTAGTGAACAAATATATACAGTTATGTATAGTACAGTTGTGTTTGTGCTGTTTGTGCTGTTTGTGTTGTTTGTTGTTTGTTGTTTGTGTTGTTTGTGCTGTTTGTGCTGTTTGTGTTGTTTGTGTTTGTGTTGTTTGTTGTTTGTGTTGTTTGTTGGTTTGTGCTGTTTGTGCTGTTTGTGTTTTTGTGTTCTTTTGTTGTTTGTGCTTTCTGTTTGTGTTGTTTGTGCTGTTTGTTGTTTGTGCTGTTTGTTGTTTGTTTGTTTGTGCTGTTTGTGTTTGTTTGTTTGTTTGTGCTGTTGTTGTTTTTGTTGTTTGTGCTGTTTTGTTTGTTTGTGTTGTTTGTGTTGTTTGTGCTGTTTGTGTTGTTTGTTGTTTGTGCTGTTTGTTTGTTGTTTGTGCTGTTTGTGCTGTTTGTTGTTTGTGCTGTTTGTTGTTTGTGCTGTTTGTGCTGTTTGTTGTTTGTGCTGTTTGTTGTTTGTTATGTTTGTTGTTTGTGCTGTTTGTTGCTGTTTTTGTTTATGTTTGTTGTTTGTGTTGTTTGTGTTGTTTGTGTTGTTTTGTTGTTTTGTGCTGTTTGTTGTTTGTTGTTTGTGCTGTTTTGTTGTTTGTGTTGTTTGTGTTGTTTGTGCTGTTGTTTGTGTTGTTTGTTGTTTGTGCTGTTTGTTTGTTGTTTGTGCTGTTTGTTGTTTGTGCTGTTTGTTGTTTGTGCTGTTTGTTGTTTGTGCTGTTTGTTGTTTGTGCTGTTTGTTGTTTGTGCTGTTTTGTTGTTTTTGTGTTGTTTTGTTGTTTGTGCTGTTTTGTTGTTTGTGCTGTTTGTTGTTTGTGCTGTTTGTGCTGTTTGTTGTTTGTGCTGTTTGTTGTTTTTGTGCTGTTTGTGCTGTTTTTGTGCTGTTTGTTGTTTGTGCTGTTTTTTGTTGTTTGTTGTTTTTGATTTGTTTGTGTTGTTTGTGCTGTTGTTTGTGCTGTTTGTTGTTTGTGTTGTTTGTGCTGTTTGTTTGTTTGTTTGTTTGTGTTTGTTTGTTGTTTGTTGTTTTTGTTTGTTGTTTTGCTGTTTGTTGTTGTTTGTTGTTTTGTTGTTTTGTGCTGTTTGTTTTGTTGTTTTGTTGTTTGTGCTGTTTGTGTTGTTTGTGTTGTTTGTTGTTTGTTGTTGCTGTTTGTTGTTTTGTGCTGTTTGTTGTTTGTGCTGTTTGTTGTTTGTTTTGTTTGTTGTTTGTTTGTTTGTTGTTTGTTTGTGCTGTTTGTTTGTTGTTTGTGCTGTTTGTGTTGTTTGTTTGTTGTTTGTTGTTTGTTGTTTGTTGTTTGTTGTTTGTGTTTGTGCTGTTTGTTGTTTGTTTGTTTATTTGTTTGTGCTGTTTTTGTTGTTGTTGTTTGTGTTGTTTGTTGTTTGTGTTGTTTGTGCTGTTTTGTTGTTTGTTGTTTGTTGTTTGTGCTGTTTGTTGTTTATTTGTTTGTGCTGTTTGTTGTTTGTTGTTTGTTTGTTTGCTGTTTGTTGTTTGTGCTGTTTGTTGTTTTTGTTGTTTGTGCTGTTTGTTTGTTTGTTGTTTGTGCATTTGTTGTTTGTTGTTTTTGTTGTTGTTTTGCTGTTTGTCGTTTGTTGCTGTTGTTTGTGCTGTTTTGTTTTTGTGCTGTTTGTGTTGTTTGTTGTTTGTGCTGTTTGTTGTTTGTGCTGTTTGTTGTTTATTAGCTGTTTGTTGTTTGTGCTGTTTGTTGTTTGTGTTGTTTGTGCTGTTTGTTGTTTGTTGTTTGTGCTGTTTGTTGTTTGTTGTTTGCTGTTTGTGTTGTTTGCTGTTTGTTGTTTGTGCTGTTTGTTGTTGTGTTGTTTGTGCTGTTTGTTGTTTGTGTTGTTTGTGCTGTTTGTTGTTTGTTGTTGTGCTGTTTGTTGTTTGTGTTGTTTGCTGTTTGTTGTTTGTGCTGTTTGTTGTTTGTGTTGTTGTGTTGTTTGTTGTTTGTTGTTTGTGCTGTTTGTTGTTTGTGCTGTTTGTTGTTTGTGCTGTTTGTTGTTTGTGCTGTTTGTGTTGTTTGTGTTGTTTGTTGTTTGTGCTGTTTGTTGTTTGTGCTGTTTGTTGTTTGTGCTGTTTGTTGTTTGTGCTGTTTGTTGTTTGTGTTGTTTGTGTTGTTTGTGTTGTTTGTGCTGTTTGTTGTTTGTGTTGTTTGTTGTTTGTGCTGTTTGTTGTTTGTGTTGTTTGTTGTTTGTGTTTGTGCTGTTTGTTGTTTGTGCTGTTTGTGTTGTTTGTGCTGTTTGTTGTTTGTGTTGTTTGTGCTGTTTGTTGTTTGTGTTGTTTGTTGTTTGTGTTGTTTGTGCTGTTTGTGTTGTTTGTTGTTTGTGTTGTTTGTTGTTTGTGTTGTTTGTTGTTTGTGCTGTTTGTTGTTTGTGCTGTTTGTGCTGTTTGTTGTTTGTGCTGTTTGTTGTTTGTGTTGTTTGTTGTTTGTGCTGTTTGTTGTTTGTGCTGTTTGTTGTTTGTGCTGTTTGTTGTTTGTGCTGTTTGTTGTTTGTTGTTTGTGCTGTTTGTTGTTTGTGCTGTTTGTTGTTTGTGTTGTTTGTGTTGTTTGTGTTGTTTGTGTTGTTTGTGTTGTTTGTGTTGTTTGTGCTGTTTGCTGTTTGTGCTGTTTGTTGTTTGTGCTGTTTGTTGTTTGTGCTGTTTGTTGTTTGTGCTGTTTGTTGTTTGTTGTTTGTGCTGTTTGTTGTTTGTTGTTTGTGCTGTTTGTTGTTTGTTGTTTGTGCTGTTTGTTGTTTGTGCTGTTTGTTGTTTGTTGTTTGTGCTGTTTGTTGTTTGTGCTGTTTGTTGTTTGTTGTTTGTGCTGTTTGTTGTTTGTTGTTTGTGCTGTTTGTGCTGTTTGTGCCAGTCTCAGCATCATTCTGTCACCGTGGAATTGCTTTTCCCCTGGGAGGCATCTGTTTTGATGCAGGTCAGAATGTTGGAAATAGAAATGTCATTAGTACAAGTTCCTGTCATTAGTACAAGTTCCTGTCATTAGTACAAGTTCCTGTCATTAGTACAAGTTCCTGTCATTAGTACAAGTTCCTGTCATTAGTACAAGTTACTGTCATTAGTACAAGTTCCTGTCATTAGTACAAGTTCCTGTCATTAGTACAAGTTCCTGTCATTAGTACAAGTTCCTGTCATTAGTACAAGTTCCTGTCATTAGTACACAAGTTCCTGTCATTAGTACACAAGTTCCTGTCATTAGTACACAAGTTCCCAGTCATTAGTACGTTCCTGTCATTAGTACACACAAGTTCCTGTCATTAGTACAGTTAATAATATTAGTACAAGTTCTGTCATTAGTACAAGTTCCTGTCATTAGTACAAGGTCCTGTCATTAGTACAAGGTCCTGTCATTAGTACAAGGTCCTGTCATTAGTACACAAGTTCCTGTCATTAGTACAAGTTACTGTCATTAGTACAAGGTCCTGTCATTAGTACAAGGTCCTGTCATTAGTACAAGGTCCTGTCATTAGTACAAGTTCCTGTCTTTAGTAAACAAAGTTCTGTCTTTATTACACAAGTTCCTGTCATTAGTACACAAGTTCTGTCTTTAGTACACAAGTTCCCTCCATTTGATGCCTTCTATATGTTGTGTGTTTCTCTCCGTGCAGGCGAGGCAGCGCGTCGAGGTGATCCCATGATGCACCAGTCCATGTCCTTATCATCGTCTGGCGTCTCCAACCATAGCCACCGGACGGGCCATCCACCCATCAGCCCCAGCAAGAGGAAGCACAGCCGTAGCCTCAGCACAGGACAGGACCAACAAGACAATGATGACCAAGACTGTGACAACCAACACGTGGCCAAGATGAGCCGGCTGTTTGCTGCACAGCTGTAAGTAGATACACACACACACAGATAAAGTGACAGATGACGTTTGTTTTGGCTCCACATGCATTGTGACATCGTAATGGAATGTCCAATTTTCCAAATGTATCACATATGACTTCTTGGGGAAGTGTTTTGCTGAATAATTGCTACAAAGGGAATTCAGTCTGTGTTCAGGGTGCTGTGCCATGTGAGAAATGCACAGGACAGGTAGCCACAGTGTTTTGCCGCAGGTACAGCCGACTGGCAAAAACATGTTTAAAAAAAATATATATATATTTGTGGAATCAAAGTATCAATATAATATCATCCAAAAATGATCTCTGTATGTAACTGTTTAGAGTTTCCCCCTCCTTTTCTAGTAGCCACAGTAGCTAGCTAGAGCTCCATCAGATGGATTCCCGTGTGGCTGAGCAGGCAGCTACGCTAGCTAGCTAGCGCCCCATCAGATGGATTCCCGTGTGGCTGAGCAGGCAGCTACGCTAGCTAGCTAGCGCCCCATCAGATGGATTCCTGTGTGGCTGAGCAGGAAGCTACGCTAGCTAGCTAGCGCCCCATGCTGCAGATTCCTGGATGCCTGAGAGAGAATGTGCTGCCTGGATGTTGGTATTTCTCTACTGGGATCTGCTGCTCCGTCTGAGGCCCGGGATTCCTCACATACCATGCCTGTGATTGGAGCACATGTCTGGGCAGAGGAGGCTGGTCATGCCCTCCCTCCATGCTTGGTCATGGGCTGTATCTGAAAGGGCACCACATCCCCTATATAGGTCTCTCAGGTCTAAATGGTCTGATGTAGTTCATTATCAAGGGGATTAGCTGCTGTTGTGGAGGGCCCTAGCTCACATAACTCACATTCCTCCCCTGCCTGCCCTCCCCTCTACTTCCCTGCCTGCCTGCTTGCCCTCCCCTCTACTTCCCTGCCTGCCTGCCCTCCCCTCTACTTCCCTGCCTGCCTGCCCTCCCCTCTACTTCCCTGCCTCCCTGCCTGCCCTCCCCTCTACTTCCCTGCCTGCCTGCCTGCCCTCCCCTCTACTTCCCTGCCTGCCTGCTTGCCCTCCCCTCTACTTCCCTGCCTGCCTGCCCTCCCCTCTACTTCCCTGCCTGCCTGCCCTCCCCTCTACTTCCCTGCCTCCCTGCCTGCCCTCCCCTCTACTTCCCTGCCTGCCTGCCCTCCCCTCTACTTCCCTGCCTGCCTGCCCCTCCTCCCTACTTCCTGCCTCCTGCCTGCCCTCTACTCCTGCCCCTGCCTGCCTGCCCTCCCTCTACTTCCCTGCCTGCCTGCCTGCCCTCCCCTCTACTTCCCTGCCTCCCTGCCCTCCCTTCTACTTCCCTGCCTCCCTGCCCTCCCCTCTACTTCCCTGCCTCCCTGCCTGCCCTCCCCTCTACTTCCCTGCCTGCCCTCCCCTCTACTTCCCTGCCTCCCTGCCTGCCCTCCCCTCTACTTCCCTGCCTGCCCTCCCCTCTACTTCCCTGCCTGCCCTCCGCCTCTGCCTCCCTCCCCTGCCCTCCCCTCTGCTTCCCTGCCTGCCTGCCCCCTCCCCTCTACTTCCTGCCTGCCTGCCTGCCCTCCCCTCTACTTCCCTGCCCTGCCTGCCTGCCCTCCCCTCTGCTTCCCTGCCTCCGCCTGCCCTCCCCTCTACTTCCACCTGCCTGCCTGCCCTCCCCTCTACTTCCACTGCCTGCCTGCCTGCCCTCCCCTCTACTTCCCTGCCTGCCTGCCGCCTCCCTACTTCCCTGCCTGCCTGCCTGCCGCTCCCCTACTTCCCCTGCCTGCCCTGCCCCCCTCTACTCCCTCCTGCCTCCCTGCCTGCCCTCCTCTACTTCCCTGCCTGCCCTCCCCCCTCCCCTGCTTCCCTGCCTGCCCTCCCCTCTACCCTTCCCTGCCTGCCCTGCCTGCTCCTCCCCTCTACTTCCTGCCTGCCTGCCTGCCCTCCCCTCTACTTCCCTGCCTGCCTGCCCTCCCCTCTACTTCCCGCCTGCCTGCCTGCCCTCCCCTCTACTTCCCTGCCTGCCTCCGCCTGCCCTCCCCTCTACTTCCCTGCCTCCTCCCTCTGCCTGCCCCCTCCCCCTCTGCTTCCCTACCTCCCTCGCCTGCCTCTCCCCTCTCTTCCTGCCTGCTCCTCCCCTCTACTTCCCTGCCTGCCCTCTACTTCCTGCCTGCCCTCCCCTCTACTTCCCTGCCTCCCTGCCTGCCTCCCTCTACTTTCCCTGCCTG
>NW_027036129.1:0-12831 GCF_034236695.1 Oncorhynchus nerka
TTCTGGATTGGAAAGATGCCACTAAGAAAGTGATGTTGAAAAGATTGAGATTAAAATGGAAAGGTCCAAGTGAACTCAAGCATACACAAAGAGGTTAGCTATAGTTACATGATGTACTTAAGCAATAAGGCCCGAGGTATATGGCCAATATACCATGGCTAAAGGCTGTTCATATGCGCATTGGCGGAGTGCCTGGACTCAACCCTAAGCCGTGGTATATTGGCACTATATACCACAAACCCGAGGTGCCGTATTGCTATTATAAACTGGTTACCAACTTAATTAGAGCAGTAAAAATACATGTTTTGTCATATCCGTGGTATACGGTCTGATAAACCACGGCTGTCAGCCAACCAGTTTATAATGTAGACTTCAGAGTACGAGAGAGACCATGTTCAATAGATGCTATAGACTGTGACTTCTGCACTAGGTTGTGTGTAATCATTATGTAAACTTAAGGTAACAATGAGTAGTTATTTTTTTGTCTGTGGGTTTTTCTTGTCAATTGGAACAACAGTCTTCCCAATTATTAACTGTATATCCAGGTTTATGTCCTCATCCTGCTGCTTTCCTTTCTATTAATGTATTTGCCTCTTTCATATCGCTTGGTTTTCTCCATTCCTCCCTAAGTGCCTGACCGGGTGTGTGGACTGTCGTTGTCCTGTGGATCTAACTTGTTTTTAGTTGTTGCACTAGGCTATCCTGCTGGATCTTTGTGTTTTTGTTGTGGGACATTGTTACTAGATTTTACAATAAACTCCATCTGTGGTCCATTGTCTGACTGGATGTGGTTTTGCTAAACTATTTGTACTGCTTTGATGCTCATGCACTTTACTCGATTAAAACTTAAATCTCACATTGTCAGTGTAGTCCCTTCTCAGTAATAATGAACGAACCACACACCATCGTAATGTCTGACTTGGTCCATTGGACAGACTTTATTACAATCACTGATTCTACCGTACGGGATTGCTCATTCAATACTAATGACAGAAAACAATACTCACGATTATAGAACACTAAATATTGACACCTTTAGAGATGGTAGAATACACATTCCTTCTCAAATGTTAACTTAAAGATATTCAATTAGTCTTTGTAAATTACCCAATTTACATTTCTTTTGGCAACTTTTGTTCCTGAAGATTTCTTCACTAAAAACGTTTCACCTAAAATGATCTGCATGCATAATCAGAAATTCTATATAAATAGATGGTTCTACCAAATTATGTTTTGAACAGGAAAAGACAACTTCAGACAAAAGCTTTGGCACAGTGCCAACCCCTAAGATTAGCATTTGATTGAAAGATGAGATCATACCTCTATCCAGAACATGCTGATAGCAGGCCAGGATTAGATCCCCCAGGCTGGATTTAACTGATCCTGTACTGAGATGAGCAGCAATAGAAAGGTGTCTGTTGAGCTCACTGGGGGAGGGCTATCAGTGCCTGGCCCTCTCACTGGCTCTGGTCTTCAGTGGGACAGTCACTCCGAACAGGGCCAGGGTGTGCTGCCCCAGGGGGTTGTAGAGGAAGGCGTCCACCTCCCCCCACCGTTTCCTGGTCTTCTGGAAGTGGATCTCCAGCAGGTCCTGCAGGTTCTCCTGCTCCATGACGGCAGGGATGCCAGTCAACTTAGCATGAAGCACGCCCACAAGCTGACAGCCGTGTCTGGTAGAGGGGTCAGATTGGAGGATGTGCTTTTACTGCAGACAGCTTCTAGACACTAATGTTTAGACTAGCTTGTCTGTAAGTCCTAAACAATGAGTTGAGCACCTATTATCTTGTGTATAGGGCCTTGAGTTTCCTAATTGAATAACAATCCCATTGTAGTTGTAACTTGTAACCAAATTTAATGGGCGCACAACCAGGCTGATACTGTGTATGGTTTATAACATTACTCTCAGAATTGATTTCACTAGGCATAAAGGTATTTCTGCTGATAGTGTAGTTGGTCTATGATAAAGTTCTTATTTTATAGTATGGTTGTCATGGAGTTAAAGGATAAACTCATGGCCATGAACATGAAATCTGCTTACCTGGAAACTTGTGATCTCTCCGTTCAGAAATGGAGTCACCTTCACACTGTGCCTCCTTTTTCAAACTCCACATCAGGTACACAGCTTGCCAGTCAGCCTTGGCAACTGTGGTAAACAATGCACAGTACGCTCAGATAATCAAAGTTGTACATTTCTCCATTATATAAAGTCAGAAAGAAATGGACAGAAATAACAGTATGAAAATTCATTTGTCTGAGCTTTTTCAATTTATGAAGAAAATACATTTTCTGACAGGAACTTGACTTGCGTGCTATTGTTTTCTATAAAAGTGATGACCACGTTGCCAGAATCATGCAGCATGTCAGACTCTTCCACCTCCCCCTCCATTCTTGCTCTTGGCAAAGTGGATCTCCAGTTTTGTCGAGCGGTCCTCCCCGGCCTTCTTGGGCAGGTTGGAAACCAGGAATACGGCGTGAACATACCTGCGGTCTCCATCTGAGAGACAGGTGCACACACAGACACTGGTTCACACAAAGGAATGCAATGACATACATACCAATGAAATAAACTAAACTAACTGGATGTAATCCAAGTTATTCTGCACATCCAAGTTATTCTGCACATGACACTCTTCATAACAGAGCCACAGTGTTGTTCAGGCCCTTGTATTGCACTCATTACATCATCTTCCTGACACCTAAACACTAGTGAATGGAGATGGGTCTCTGTGGTTGTACCTCTACTTGACAGGGCACCAGCAGCTGTACGAGCTTGGCCTCCAGAGTGATGGCACAATCCCCGCCCAGATCCACCTTATGCTCCCTCAGGCTCAGGATCTTCTGGGCCACTGTGGAGGAAAGGCGGTATAATAACCACAGAAATCAAATAGGTGCTAGACAGAGTAAAGGTTTCAGTTTTACCTTCCTCATCCTCAAAAGTGATCAGTGCAGTGCCCTCCCTCCATTGGATACACTATACGTGGCTTCACATTAAAATTAAGTGTTTGTCATCACCCGTTTCTCCAGTGAACACAACTTCTTTTCGAGGCACTGCAGCAGTGGTACTAAAACCAGAGACCATCTTCAATAGGTAACCAAATCTCAACACCTACTAGTGCACACACCTAAGACTAATAATACAGCTCTGAGTTTTAGGGTGTGGCCCAGATTTAGTCACTTGAGGTTGTAGGTGCCTCCTCCTCAAGCTGCAGTTCTTCCTCTGCTCTCTGATCTCCCTCTTCAGTCTGCTCTCCTCATCATGCAGGGCAGTCTATCTTCTCCTGCAGAGAAACATTACTCCTGCTCAGTCATTCAGCAGAATCCAAACCTCTATCAAGACCTCTCTCAACCCCGCAAAAAGCCACTAAGGCCATAGGAAAAGCGGCTCTAGTGATATCCTAAGACAAATGTTAATCCTAGTGTTGATCTTCGGGTTTAGTGGTTTCGATGAGAGTTTGTCACACCCCTTTCAGAGTCTACATCCCTGGCTTGATTGTTGTCATCCTCTTCCAGAATATCCTCAGTTTGACTACGCGCTGTCTGAACTGTTTAGCAAGGTCCTCCTGGTCATCCTGGCTCTGGACAGGTCCCTGCTCCTTCAACTGATTGTGTTGAACCTGAGAACACAGATTCTATGAGGCCCTTGAGCCATAGGCTACACTCACAAACCAAGGAGTTAAATATGCATCAATTATTATGCACAGTAGAGAAAGCCTCTCTTTCTCTCACTCTCTCTATATATCTATATATACGCACACAGTGGCTTACGAAATATTCACCCCCTAAACATTTTTTTCTATTTTGTTGCCTTACAACCTGGAATTAAAATAGATTTTCTGGGGTTTTTGTATCATTTGATTTACAAAACATGCCTACCACTTTGAAAACAAACAAGAAATAAGACAAAAAAAAATAGAAAACTTGAGCGTGCATAACTATTCACCCCCAAAGTCAATACTTTGTAGAGACACCTTTTGCAGCAATTACAGCTGCAAGTCTCTTGGGGTATGTCTCTATAAGCTTGGCACATCTAGCCACTGGGATTTTGCCCATTCTTCAAAGGTAAAACTGCTCTAGCTCCTTCAAGTTGGATAGGTTCACGTGGTGTACAGCAATCTTTAAGTCATACCACAGATTCTCCAGTTGGATTGAGGTCTGGGCTTTGACTAGGCCATTCAAGACAATTAAATGTTCCCCTTAAACCTCTCAAGTGTTGCTTTAGCAGTATGTTAGGGTCATTGTCCTGCTGGAAGGTGAACCTCCATCTCGGTCTCAAATCTCTGGAAGACTGAAACAGGTTTCCCTCAAAGAATATCCCTGTATTTAGCGCCATCCATCATTCCTTCAATTTTGACCAGCTTCCCAGTCCCTGCCGATGAAAGACATCCCACAGCATGATGCTGCCACCACCATGCTTCACTGTGGGTGTGGTGTACTCGAGGAGTGATGAGAGGTGTTGGGTTTGCGCCAGATTTGGTTTTCCTTGATGGCCAAAAATGACATTTAGTCTCATCTGACCAGAGTACCTTCTTCCATATTTTGGGAGTCTCCCACATGCCGTTCGTGAACACCAAACGTGTTTGCTTATTTTTTGTTTTGATTTTTTCCGTAAATCCCAGCTCTGCTGAGTGTACGGCTTAAAGTGGTCCTATGGACAGATACTCCAATTTCCACTGTGGAGCTTTGCAGCTCCTTCAGGGTTATCTTTGGTCTCTTTGTTGCCTCTCTGCTTAATGCCTGTGAGTTTTGGTGGGCGGCCCTCTCTTGGCAGGTTTGTTGTGGTGCCATATTCTTTACATTTTTAAATAATGGATTTAATGGTGCTCCGTGGGATGTTCAAAATGTCTGATATTTTTTATAACCCAACCCTGATCTGTGCTTCTCCACATCTTTGTCCCTGAACTGTTTGAGAGCTCCTTGGTCTCCATGGTGCCACTTGCTTGGTGGTGCCATTTTCTTGGCAGTGTGCAGCCTTTCAGAACAGTTATATACGCACACACACACACTTAGATCGCACACAGGTGGACTTTATTTAATTAATTATGCTGGCTTCTGAAGGTAATTGGTTACACCAGATCTTATTTAGGGGCTTCTTAGCAAAAGGGGTGAATACATATACACAAGCCACCTTTCCATTTGTATGGTTCTTTTTCCATTTCACTTCACCAATTTGGACTATTTTGTGTATGTTCATTACATGAAATTCAAATGTAAAAAAAATTTTTTTACAGGTTGTATTGCAACAAAATAGGAAAAATGCTAAGGGGGATGAATACTTTTGCAAGGCACTGTGTGTATATATATATATATATATATATATATTACATTTATTTCGCAATTCAAACTTTGTCACGTAGCGCCGAATACAACAGATGTAGGTAGACCTTACCGTGAAATGCTTACTTAACCAACAAAGAAAGAGTTCAGAAAATATTTACCAATTATAAAAAGTAACAATAAAATAACAAAAAGGAGGCATTATACAGGGGGTACCGGGTCAATGTGCAGGTGTACAGGTTAGTCGAGGAAATGTGTACATGTAGGTAGGGGTAAAGTGACTATGCATAGATAAACAGCGAGTAGCAGCTGTGTAAAAACAAATGTAAATAGTCCTGGTAGCCATTTCATTGTCTTCTGGCTTGGGGGTAGAAGCAGTTAAGGAGCCTTTTGGTCCTAGACTTGGCGCTCGGGTACCGCTTGCCATGCGGTAGCAGAAAGAACAGTCTATGACTTGTGTGACTGGAGTCAGACAAGTTTTGGGGCTTTCCCAATCAATATCCTTTCTTTGGTCAAATATACCTTGCATTTGCTGATAGCATGTAGGATTCCATCCAAGGTGTTTTGTGATCCCTGGGTGTCTGTCATTAAGGAGAAATCCTGAAAAACAATTCCATTCAATTCCATTAGGTCAGCCGCCTGTTTATACAAATGATAGGACTCACTGAAGATGGGGTCCCCCTTACCTCATCACACATGACTGTCGGAGAAATTGACGCTAATCTGTAAAGTATAAAATGTCGTGGAAAATGTGTTAATAATGAAAAAGAGCTGTGATAGATCAATTAGTGGAAGAATATCATAATTGGGCTGGCTGTCTAAATGTAGCCAACGTCTCCACTGACGAGTGTAGGCTACACTTCATAAAATGAAGTAGTTTGAAACGATCTAGTTTAAAGCTTTCGGTATTCATATAGTTACACATTCCTTTTGATTCGGCCCAACTATCAACGCGTCCAAGTACCATTGACCGTTCATTTTAAATCTTTAATTTAAAAAAGTATGACTCTTAACACATATCCAATCAATTTTAAATTAAAATGAGTTTAAAATCATTTAGTTACGATTTTATAGAAGACAAAGCTGAGTAAACCACTTACCGTAGTTAGCTGTTGTGTAATGGTACGTCTTTTTCTTTCAGTTTCAGTTTCTTCAATCTGACACGGCAGATTTCGACAAGAGGTAGGCGCTTGGGTAGCCCTTTACGCGCACTCATTAAATCCTTGATTATGCTCCAGCACAGCACTCAATACATCATCTTTTACTGAATATATATATATATATAAACGCAGCAAAAAAACGTCCTCTCACTGTCAACTGCGTTTATTTTCAGCAAACCTAACATGTGTAAATATGTGTATGAATATAACAAGATTCAACAATGGAGACATAAACTGAACAAGTTCCACCCATGTGACTAACAGAAATGGAATAATGTGTCCCTGAACAAGGGGGGGTCAAATTAAAAGTAACAGTCAGTATCTGGTGTGGCCACCAGCTGCATTAAGTACTGCAGTGCATCTCCTCCTCATGGACAGATTTGCCAGTTCTTGCTGTGAGATGTTACCCCACTCTTCCACCAAGGCACCTGCAAGTTCCAGGACATTTCTGGGGGGGAATGGCCCTGGCCCTCACCCTCACATCCAACAGGTCCCAGACGTGCTCAATGGGATTGAGATCCGGGCTCTTCGCTGGCCATGGCAGAACATTGACATTCCTGTCTTGCAGGAAATCATGCACAGAACGAGCAGTATGGCTGGTGGCATTGTCATGCTGGAGGGTCATGTCAGAATGAGCCTGCAGGAAGGGTACCACATGAGGGAGGAGGATGTCGTCCCTGTTACGCACAGCGTTGAGATTGCCTGCAATGACAAGCTCAGTCCAATGATGCAGTGACACACCGCCCCAGACCATGACGGACCCTCCACATCGATCCAATGCCAGAGTACAGGCCTCAGTGTAACACTCATTCGTTCAAAGATAAACGCGAATCTGACCATCACACAACAAAACTGTGACTCGTCAGTGTAGAGCACTTTTTACCAGTCTTCTCTGGTCCAGCGATGGTGGGTTTGCGCCCATAGGCGACGTTGTTGCCGGTGATGTGTGGTGAGGACCTGCCTTACAACAGGCCTACAAGCCCTCAGTCCAGCCTCTCTCAGCCTATTGCGGACAGTCTGAGCACTGATGGAGAGATTGTGCGTGCCTGGTGTAACTCGGGCAGTTGACATCCCTGTACCTGTCCCGCAGGTGTGATGTTCGGATGTACCGATCCTGTGTAGGTGTTGTTGCACGTTCTGTCACTGCGAGGACAATAAGTTCTCAGTCCTGTCTCCCTGTAGCGCTGTCTTAGGCATCTCACAATACGGACATTGCAATTTATTGCCCTGGCCACATCTGCAATCCTCATGCCTCCTTGCAGCATGCCTAAACCAAATTCACAGATGAGCAGGGACCACAGGCATCTTTCTTTGTGTTTGTCAGTAGAAAGGCCTCTTTAGTGTCCTAATTTTTCATAACTGTGACCTTAGTGTCCTAACGACCATTCCACAGGTACATGTTCATGGATCATTGAACAAGCATGGGAAAGTGTTTAAACCCTTTACAATGATCTGTGAAGTTATTTGGATTTTTACAAATTATCCCTTGAAAGACAGGGTCCTGAATATAAAATGACCTTGAATAGATTTCTCAGGTGTGCTAGTGGCTGGAAAACATGCACCCAGTAGCTTGGTGACCACTGTGCCATACTGATACCATTAGACCAATATGATAGTGTGGAAATGGATTTGAGCAAAATGTAAAAGGACAAGCTTGTACTTTCCAGCGTTTCCACTTGTCAATGCCATGTTCACACAAGTCTGGTTGGGCCAATAAGTTAATTCATGACATTATCATTAACAAGCAGCTTTTGTAAACACCTTTCTACTGCTTTTTATGAGGCAATAAGCAGCTGTATTGCTTAATCTCCAACACTTGTCAATAAAACCACAAATGAAAACACCAGTCAAGATTTTTTTATACATTTATTAGTGAAACCAATGAACACCTAGAATCTAAGCTTCTGGAAGAACCATTTGTTCTTCCCTGTCTTGTATCTGTGGATAGAAAAAAAAACATTTTAGAAAAGGTTTACAATGGAGACGAAAAAGCCTGCCATTTTATTATCCTATAGTAGTTAAGCTACTTGTATCATGTGTCAGATATTATCAGGACAAAGAACCTGTGCATTTCTCACAAGTCCTGGTTCCTGGTGTGGGAAAAGACTCACCTCTCCTCAAACTTAATCTTGGCCTCCCGTCTGGCTTTGCGTTTCAGGGCAGGGTCTCTGAAGACACATCCTTGTTGACAGTTTTGTCAGGGAATGTCACGGAGTATCTGAGACAAGGAAAAAACACAGTAAGAGACTTAGTAAGACACCTACGTCAAATTCCCATAAAAAGGACAACGAAGTGGATAACACTTCATCAACTACTCTGAACATTCCAAGAATCAAGAATGAAAATCGAACCATCTATCAAGATTACTAATGCATGCAGAGATGAAATGTGTGGAGAAGCCAGACTTCACTGGCGTGCTGACAAACCATACTTTGGGTCAGCTCAGTACAACATGGCTTAGGAGTGTGAAATGGTAGTTCACCCATCAAACAGAAAGGGTCCAGTCTGTACACCATCTATACATTCCTTGACATTGCATCCTACTTAATAGATCCCTGTCAGTTTGGCCACTGCTAGAATTCCATAAAAATGTAGACATGGATGCAATACTGCTAGTCACCTACAGTTAAGTCTCACATGTCAGCAGGTAGCCTCCTAAACAAACCATTACTCAATGTCCACCTGGCACTGACCTGGTTGGCATGAGGTGATTATGATTGTACACCTTTACGAAGGCCTTGATCTTGGACCTCTTGGCAAACCTTCTTCTTGCCCATGGTTGTGGTCACTTTATGGGGGTAGCGGTCAATGCCGAGACAAGTGCGTGGCTATAGAGGGGCGGTCTGAGGTGCCATCATCAATGTTCTGTAGGAAGAGAATCCATATAGTTAGCTGTTCAGTTACCAAAGTTATGACCATATTTCAAGAGGATTATCCACAAACAGTAACTAATCGTAACTGGGGGAGCGAACATGCACATTTAGCAACAGTTCAGAGAATCCTTTGCCTTGACTATACAGCTTTACGACCAGCGTAGCGCCTAGCAAGCGACTATCAATACCTTCCAGGTTTCATGAACTTCGCCCATCTCTGTGACAGAGGAGTTATAAAAGAAAAGCACTATTACTAACACAAGACGCCATGGAATGGTCAATGTGGGGACAATACTCACTGCTTCTGATATCAGTAGTATCTTGTTATCTAGGGAGCACTGGTATGCTATTACCTAAACTAGCTACGTCAGCTTGGACGTCAGATGACCAATGACTGAACGCGATTGCAGGAGCAACAACGACGTAAATTAGCAAAGTCATGTAATGAAACAGTATTTTATGAAAAGTTAAATTACATGTCTTAACCAACGTTCTTTTGCGGCTTTTCAGCCGAGTAAATTTGACCGTTCTATTGCCCAGCCCAGCTAGACAGCCATCGCTGTTTATTTACCTAGTTAGCTTATTAACGTTACCATTCAGGTGAGGTGTTGTATACATTCATACATTTAAATAGGCAACCGAACGCCATTAACCGAGCACATTGTGGTTATCCGATTATATAAATTACATAACCGAAGTGGTTGGTTTTGAATCGACATGAACCCTCATCAAGCAAGCTGCCATGTTGAAACGCTAGCTATATGGATAGCGGACACTATATAAAAGTACACCTTTTTCCAATATAAATGTCAAATGTAGGGAAATTATCCCTAAACCCGGATCTAAAACGTATACTTTAGGGTAAAAAACAATTAAAAAGTATGTAAACGTCAGGATTTATCAAGATGGTTGAAGATTATTGCGTTGAGAAATTCACTCACTGGTGCTATTCTGTGGCCACCGCTAGCAGGAAAGGAAGTTGAGAAGATTTTCGTGACCTTTCACATCAAATCAATGATGCGTCATTTCCGCCGAGCGGAACACCTCTTTGCTCAGAACTGGTAAAGGTGGCATGAAAACCTTTTAGGAAGCTACATTTGCCACATTCAGAATTATGTCCCTGTAATTGAGGATGATTTCCACTCAGTTTGCGATTCACCTGTGTCAACTGAAGAACCTGGCCCGGATGGCCTGTCAGTTGAATTCTATAGACAGTTTTGGGACTTACTACACGACACGATTTTCAATATGTTTCAAGATTGCATTAAAAATGGGGAAATGGTCTCCACTATGAAACAACCTTCTCTCATTGACAATTGGAGACCAATTACTTTTTAAAATGTTGATTATAAATTGATTGCTCTGGTTTATGCCGAAAGATTAAAGAAAGGAATTAGATACCATTATAAATGAGACTCAAACAGGGTTTATGAAGGGCCGTCACATAAACTCTAATATTCGTTTAGTCTTGGACCTTATAGATTATTCAGATGCAATTGACTCAGTTGTCTTATTTTTGGACTTCTGTAAAGCCTTTGACACAATTGAACATGAATTTCTCTTTAGGTCTCTTAAGCTTTTTGGATTTGGTGAAAATTTGATTAAAGTCATTTGCATGTTTTACAAAGATATAAGTAGTTATGTGCTACTAAACCTTAATACTTCCTAAATATTTAGTATCAACAGAAGTGTACGACAGCAATGCCCAATTTCGCAATTTTTATTCATTCTTGGTTGTGGAACTTGATCTCTAGATATTCTGAATAATGCCAATTTTGTATGGCTTAACCATTTTTTAACAAAGAAATAAAATTCTCAAATGGCTGATAATACTACTCTTTTCTTAAGAGACAAAAGACCAGGTCTCCCATGCCCTTAATGCTATAACTGCATTTTCTATTGCATCAGGATTAATGCTGAATGTTTCTAAATGTGAAATCTTATGTTTATTTGACTCTGATGATAAAGAAATAGAAAATATTCCTGTAAAGGACTGTGTTAAATATTGAGGAATACATCTGTCAAAAAACCACTTAGTCAGACAACATTTGAATTTCTCTACTAAAATTAAGAGAACTAAAAATATATTGAATAATTGGTTACAAAGAGATCTTTCTATACTTGGGAGTGTACTTCTGTCCAAGGCGGAGGGATTGTCTCGTTTGTGTACCCCTCATTATTGTTATGTAAATCCAGCTACTTGTAAAGAGATCAATAAGACCTTTCTTGACTTCATCTGGAAAAATAAGACTCACAAACGGAAAAGATCTGTCCTTTCTAGCAAAAGAGATGAAGGCGGTCTAGAAGTGTTGGATTTTGTTGATATAAATAACACTTTCAAAATAAACTGGTTGAAAAAATGTTTGATCAATACTGATTCAATATGGTATTTCATTCCAAATAATGTGTTTAATAAATTGGGAGGTCTTACATATTTTACTGAAATGTAATTATATTACTGAAAGATTACCTGCTAAATTGGCTAGGTTTCACCAACAAGCTTTAATGGCCTGGAAAATATGTTTCCTGCACAATTTTTCCCCTCATAAAGCTCTTTTGTGGAATAATTCAGACATAACTGTAAGGAATAAGTCATTGTTCTACCCCAGCTGGCATGAGAGGAATATTGACTTTGTTCTTCATGTTTTCGACAACAAGTGTAATATTCTCACATATGAACAATTTATAACATTGAAAGAGTTTCCAATACCTTTCAGGGAGTTTATTTCTGTGATCAAAGCTGTTACCAGTGGTCTAACTACACTAATGAAAACTCATCTTAGCTTTGGTAATGATCACAAAGTTTATCCAGAACTCAGATTGGAAGACGTGGGCTTACTTGAGAGAGCTTGTTGTAATCAATATATAAGACAAATTCTTCATTCACAAAACCAACTTACACCGAGAGGAACATTTTTCTGACACTGTCTGGAAAAATGCATAGTTAAGGCCTTACAAATACTGTATACCAAACAAAGTTAAGGAAGTGCACTTCAACATTTTTACAGAAAATATATCCATGTAATTCTATGATATCCAAATTTGTTCCTATTGATGATATCTGCGTTTTCTGTGAAAAAGAAGGTGAGAATCTCTCACTTGTTCTTTGAATGTAAATTTGTGTCAGAATTTTGGGAAAACCTTGCAAAATACTTATTTACCATTATGAACACAACCCATGTTTTTGACATGAAAGATATATGTTCCTATTGCAATGATAACAAGACCACTGAAATGATTGTTAATTTTTTAAATTCTTGTTGCCAAATTCTTCATACACAAACAAAAATTCCAAAATTCTATACCAAAATTACACATTTTTCTGATTGAATTTAATTATCTTATTAAAACATTAACCCTAGTGAATAACATTTTCCTGAATCATTATAAGATTTTTTCAGGTAAATACAATTGCACTAAAATTGTTTATTTTTTGTATTTTCATTGTTAATTTGTTTGACATGTTTGATGTAGCAATGTAAGCTGATTTTTGTATTATGTTTAATAAAAATAATAAGTAAAAA
>NW_027036130.1:0-12832 GCF_034236695.1 Oncorhynchus nerka
GACAAGTCAGTGTTTGAGATGTAGTAGTGAGACAAGTCAGTGTTTGAGATGTAGTAGTGAGATGTAGTAGTGAGACAAGCCAGTGTTTGAGATGTAGTAGTGAGATGTAGTCGTGAGACAAGTCAGTGTTTGAGATGTAGTAGTGAGACAAGTCAGTGTTTGAGATGTAGTAGTGAGACAAGCCAGTGTTTGAGATGTAGTAGTGAGATGTAGTAGTGAGACAAGTCAGTGTTTGAGATGTAGTAGTGAGACAAGCCAGTGTTTGAGATGTAGTAGTGAGACAAGTCAGTGTTTGAGATGTAGTAGTGAGAGAAGCCAGTGTTTGATATGTAGTAGTGAGATGTAGTAGTGAGACAAGTCAGTGTTTGAGATGTAGTAGTGAGACAAGCCAGTGTTTGAGATGTAGTAGTGAGAGAAGCCAGTGTTTGAGATGTAGTAGTGAGACAAGTCAGTGTTTGAGATGTAGTAGTGAGAGAAGCCAGTGTTTGAGATGTAGTAGTGAGACAAGTCAGTGTTTGAGATGTAGTAGTGAGAGAAGCCAGTGTTTGAGATGTAGTAGTGAGATGTAGTAGTGAGACAAGTCAGTGTTTGAGATGTAGTAGTGAGACAAGTCAGTGTTTGAGATGTAGTAGTGAGAGAAGCCAGTGTTTGAGATGTAGTAGTGAGATGTAGTAGTGAGAGAAGCCAGTATTTGAGATGTAGTAGTGAGAGAAGCCAGTGTTTGAAATGTAGTAGTGAGACAAGTCAGTGTTTGAGATGTAGTAGTGAGACAAGCCAGTGTTTGAAATGTAGTAGTGAGACAAGTCAGTGTTTGAGATGTAGTAGTGAGACAAGTCAGTGTTTGAGATGTAGTAGTGAGACAAGTCAGTGTTTGAGATGTAGTAGTGAGATGTAGTAGTGAGAGAAGCCAGTGTTTGAGATGTAGTAGTGAGATGTAGTAGTGAGACAAGTCAGTGTTTGAGATGTAGTAGTGAGACAAGCCAGTGTTTGAGATGTAGTAGTGAGAGAAGCCAGTGTTTGAGATGTAGTAGTGAGACAAGTCAGTGTTTGAGATGTAGTAGTGAGAGAAGCCAGTGTTTGAGATGTAGTAGTGAGACAAGTCAGTGTTTGAGATGTAGTAGTGAGAGAAGCCAGTGTTTGAGATGTAGTAGTGAGATGTAGTAGTGAGACAAGTCAGTGTTTGAGATGTAGTAGTGAGACAAGTCAGTGTTTGAGATGTAGTAGTGAGAGAAGCCAGTGTTTGAGATGTAGTAGTGAGATGTAGTAGTGAGAGAAGCCAGTATTTGAGATGTAGTAGTGAGAGAAGCCAGTGTTTGAAATGTAGTAGTGAGACAAGTCAGTGTTTGAGATGTAGTAGTGAGACAAGCCAGTGTTTGAAATGTAGTAGTGAGACAAGTCAGTGTTTGAGATGTAGTAGTGAGACAAGTCAGTGTTTGAGATGTAGTAGTGAGACAAGTCAGTGTTTGAGATGTAGTAGTGAGACAAGTCAGTGTTTGAGATGTAGTAGTGAGACAAGTCAGTGTTTGAAATGTAGTAGTGAGACAAGTCAGTGTTTGAGATGTAGTAGTGAGACAAGTCAGTGTTTGAGATGTAATAGTGAGACAAGTCAGTGTTTGAGATGTAGTAGTGAGAGAAGCCAGTGTTTGAGATGTAGTAGTGAGATGTAGTAGTGAGACAAGTCAGTGTTTGAGATGTAGTAGTGAGAGAAGCCAGTATTTGAGATGTAGTAGTGAGACAAGCCAGTGTTTGAGATGTAGTAGTGAGACAAGTCAGTGTTTGAGATGTAGTAGTGAGACAAGTCAGTGTTTGAGATGTAGTAGTGAGAGAAGCCAGTATTTGAGATGTAGTAGTGAGAGAAGCCAGTGTTTGAACTGTAGTAGTGAGACAAGTCCATGTTTGAGATGTAGTAGTGAGACAAGTCAGTGTTTGAGATGTAGTAGTTAAAAACAAGTCAGTGTTTGAGATGTAGTAGTGAGAGAAGCCAGTGTTTGAGATGTAGTGAGTGACAAGTAGTCAAGTGTTTGAGATGTAGTAGTGAGAGAAGACAAGTCAGTGTTTGAGATGTAGTAGTGAGACAAGTCAGTGTTTGAGGTGTAGTAGTGAGATGTAGTAGTGAGACAAGTCAGTGTTTGAGATGTAGTAGTGAGACAAGTCAGTGTTTGAGATGTAGTAGTGAGAGAAGCCAGTGTTTGAGATGTAGTAGTGAGACAAGTCAGTGTTTGAGATGTAGTAGTGAGAGAAGCCAGTGTTTGAGATGTAGTAGTGAGACAAGTCAGTGTTTAAGATGTAGTAGTGAGAGAAGCCAGTGTTTGAGATGTAGTAGTGAGACAAGTCAGTGTTTGAGATGTAGTAGTGAGACAACTCAGTGTTTGAGATGTAGTAATGAGACAAGTCAGTGTTTGAGATGTAGTAGTGAGACAAGCCAGTGTTTGAGATGTAGTAGTGAGATGTAGTAGTGAGACAAGTCAGTGTTTAAGATGTAGTAGTGAGACAAGTCAGTGTTTGAGATGTAGTAGTGAGATGTAATAGTGAGACAAGTCAGTGTTTGAGATGTAGTAGTGAGAGAAGCCAGTGTTTGAGATGTAGTAGTGAGACAAGTCAGTGTTTGAGATGTAGTAGTGAGACAAGTCAGTGTTTGAGATGTAGTAGTGAGACAAGTCAGTGTTTGAGATGTAGTAGTGAGACAAGCCAGTGTTTGAGATGTAGTAGTGAGACAAGCCAGTGTTTGAGATGTAGTAGTGAGACAAGCCAGTGTTTGAGATGTAGTAGTGAGACAAGTCAGTGTTTGAGATGTAGTAGTGAGACAAGTCAGTGTTTGAGATGTAGTAGTGAGACAAGTCAGTGTTTGAGATGTAGTAGTGAGAGAAGCCAGTGTTTGAGATGTAGTAGTGAGATGTAGTAGTGAGACAAGTCAGTGTTTGAGATGTAGTAGTGAGACAAGTCAGTGTTTGAGATGTAGTAGTGAGACAAGTCAGTGTTTGAGATGTAGTAGTGAGACAAGTCAGTGTTTGAGATGTAGTAGTGAGACAAGCCAGTGTTTGAGATGTAGTAGTGAGACAAGCCAGTGTTTGAGATGTAGTAGTGAGACAAGCCAGTGTTTGAGATGTAGTAGTGAGACAAGTCAGTGTTTGAGATGTAGTAGTGAGACAAGTCAGTGTTTGAGATGTAGTAGTGAGACAAGTCAGTGTTTGAGATGTAGTAGTGAGAGAAGCCAGTGTTTGAGATGTAGTAGTGAGATGTAGTAGTGAGACAAGTCAGTGTTTGAGATGTAGTAGTGAGACAAGTCAGTGTTTGAGATGTAGTAGTGAGACAAGTCAGTGTTTGAGATGTAGTAGTGAGACAAGCCAGTGCTTATATCTTCAGTAATTCCATCTGGTAGAAATCATATCTATTGATTTCTTGATGCACAAAGGCTTTGAAAAACAGTACATTGAAAAAGCATCCTTTAAAAAAAATCCTTCATCAATGACACTCTGCGAAACAAAAACTATTTTGATCTGTTAAAAATAGGTATTGATAATGCATTAAGGGGAAACATTGTTTATCCAATTTGAGCACCAATTTTCCAAAGCTAAAAAATAACTACACAACAATGTGGTCTTTTTGAATTTGATTGATAGTGTACTGCATGGTGTGCTCCTGTTCTCCTATTTCTGACAGTGCTGAACGCAAAGAGAGTATCTCCAGTCTCCAGTCCTTTGCCCTGACAGTATAAATAGAAAAGATACATTACCCTAGTAATAATAGAATTGCTCTGATAGTTCCAGATAGTTACTCCCAATTCCGGACCATGGAGATTCACAGCAGCAAGCCTACTCTTGAGGAACGTTCCCAGAATCATTGAAATCATTGAGGAATTTTTCCCTGTGATTTGTTTTCTGTTGAACACTTCAACATAGACCAAACAGAAACTGTGACTCAACATTCCCTTTCATGTGATTAATATTTGCTGACAACATTCCAGAGACAGTGACTTTTTGCACTCTCCAAATGTTTGCGCAGCATTCATTCATTCATGTCAAAGGTGGTTTATAACCTCACAACAAGCTCAAGGGAAACCATAGCATTCAGCCAACATGTCCTGCTCTCCGTCTGCCTGTTTGAAGTCCATGAACCCTCACAGGTCTACCGCCACATTATTAGCTAGACACCACATCTTGATTTAGCCAGTTAGCCCACATGTCCGACTGAAAACAAAAAATTAAACAGTATATAGCCTATGATCACCCGCGGACAGAGGGCTTTGTCTCTGTAACCCAGGGCGACACAGAAACCTAAATGTTAGATTTATCCTTCTCGTGACATACAGTACTTCCATAGGTACAATTAGGCTGCCAGTGGTCCGCAAGCAGCAAAACATAAGCAGTTTTAACAAGGCGACTCACTTTTCAGAATGCAAGAGGTCATTCAGGTGGAGAAAGTACGTTCTCATTTTTCATTCTGAATCGTCACATGCATGGTAGAGGCACTATTTTATTAGTGTCACTGTTAATATAGTCTAATGGTCATCATTTGGTGGTGGCGATAATGATGATGATGAAGAACCGAAGGTAGTATAATTTATTTCAAGTTTTATTGTTACATGCACACGCACAATGAAATGGTTAACTTGCGAGCTTAATTTCCCATCCAACTCAATTAATGATTTCTGTAGTCTAAAAAATAATAGGAAAGTACTTTTGAATGACCTAAAAAGACATATAAAAATATCTAAAAATACTCATCTTCAATAATATCGACCTTTTATAAATAATATCGACCTTTTATAAATCAACTGTCCATAGCACTACTTACTTTGTCTTTTTCTCCCGATTTGTTTTCAGAATGAGAGTATGGTCCAGTCAGGGCTATACCGTTGCTTCATAAAATGCAAACCAACAAACGAATCAGTATCGAGTGGAGAGTGACCGAACATAGAATGAGCGCAGTAGGTATAACTCACCTCGCCAGCGCACCGCCTCCACTTGTTGCTGTCATAATAAAAGGGACTATAAAGTTGCATCTCCTCTACGCTACACTGTATATGTGTACCGGTTGCCTCAAGACTTCTGAACCTCGTTCAGTTTGCGCGCGCACCTATTGAACAGTTTGGATCCATTCGGGACCTCATCCACTTGCTTTCTTTGCGTTATATTGAGGTGTCTCTCCCAGTTCATCATAAATCATCCCTGCAATATTTTTGAATGCTTTTGAAAATGTCACACAACTGTGGGAAACACTGGAGTCAACATGGGCCAGCATCCTAGTTGAACACTTTCGACACCTTGTAGAGTCCATTCCCTTACGAATTGAGTCTGTTCTGAGGGCAAAAGAAGGTTCAACTCAATATTAGGAAGGTGTTCCTAATGCTTTGTACACTCAGTGTATATGGAACGTATTGCTTAGAGCCACACCCCATTCAGAAATATCCAATGAATGTGAGGACTTTCAACGTGAAGTCTGTATAGACATTCTACCATAGGGAGATGTCAAGCACGTCACTCTGTTCAATATGGGTTTGCTTGAACTAAATCACTCAGTAGTCACCTCCTGGAGGCGATTGCAAGTGCTGTCCATCTTGAGGACTGAAATGAGAGGACTGTCTAGAGAGCCACGATTTCCTCAATTCAATTGAAACCATCAACAAATGTCAACATCCGTTCTAGTTCACGGTTGCAGATAATAGAACCTGTCTCACGAGATCAACAGAAATGACAGGTTTTGATATTGTCATTCTCCCTCTGAGAGCCTACTTCTGTAGACTGATCACCACAACACAGATGCCAATGCCACTACAGGCAGTGGAGTTGTCTTTACTCAGTCTTGTTCTGCCAACCAATTATCAATGTTTCTGCCCATGAGGCAGAGCTGCCCTCAGAACAAGATTAAATAAGTTAAACTCCAATTGGCTAGAAGTACTTTACTTCTACTGCTATGAACTCTTACTTTAGCCACCAAAAACTAAGTTACAGCACTATGGCTGCTACCACTGTGGACTGCAGCTTTCTCACCCCTAGCTGATTGTTTGTGCCCTGTGCCACCAGGTGTCATCCCTCATATCCCAGACTAGTTATTCTCGCTGACTGAAGGGTTCCACACCCAGGGTGTCACATCCACAATGACTGAGGATCTGAGAATGTACCCTCCCTCAACACTCTCTCTCTCTCTCTCTCTCTCTCTCTCTCTCTCTCTCTCTACCTCTTTCTCGCTACCTCTCTCTCTCTCTCTCTCTCTCTCTCTCTCTCTCTCTCTCTCCCTCTCTCTCACTCACTCACACAGAGGCCAGGCCACTCACACATATCTGGTTGGTGATATGTCATATGACCATAGCTTGAACTGATTACATATCTGTAATTAAATGGAGCCTTAGTGTCAAGGAGGGTGAGGAATGAAATCTGTGAGAGGAAATGTACATTTACAAGGCAAGATATCCAATAATGTCAAATGTGCACCTAAATGTAAAAGGCATGAGATTCTGCAATTTAAACAAGATTGGCAGAGCCTTATTCTATTACAGGGCCTTGGAACCGCATCAGAATTATTCAGCGAATTTGAATGGATTCAACTTTTTTTCCCCTTAAGGGTTTGGATAGATTTATGGCTGGTTGTAATGATATTAGACTTGGTGGAAGCTGGCTCTTTAAACATGTAGAGTTGAGTTATTATGCCAGACATCAATAATGATTAAATTACTTTAGAAAGACGGTACTTCACCTTTGTCCCAGCTGGCCCCTTTGGCTGATGGATATTGATGAGAATCCATGACTTGGGAGAAAGAGACCCACTCATGATATTATAGATTGTGTCGTAAGTGTGTTTTTACTATCATAAAGACGCTCTTTTAATGTTTAAACTCTGTTCTGATATTTTACAGTCTATTATCAAATGGAAATCTATTAAAAAATATAGTGCTGAGACTGAAAATGTTGACCGTATAGGCATTGTGATATACCAACCTAAAGCAGTGCTGGAAACAGCCTCCACTAAGAACTTGTTGAGGACTTCTAAGACTTGTGCCTATGCATTAGACTTATCTCCTGGTATAGTGCTTGTGGTACAAAAAACATTGAATCAAGGAACGCAATGCCTATCCATAGCCTCTGTAATCCTCTTTAAGCCGCTCCACTTCTTATCATGTTTTACTCATATCACCTCAAGCAGAGGTGACGAGGGATTCAATTTGGAAAGTTTGCTACCTGAGCTTTGGTAATCCTCTGTCTATTCCTCACATTCTATTTAATGTGATGGAATATAATACCTCAGCCACAGAGTCTAGAACAGAGGAGGGAGGGAGGGACAGGTTGATAGTGGCTGCTAAAAAGACATGAGAGAGTGTCACAGCCCTCTGTTTGATTGCTTTAGATTCAGTTTAGCAACCATTCTCTCCCTCTCTACCTCTCCATCACTCACTCTTCCTCTCTCCCTCTATAACGGCCAAAGGAAGCTAAGGAGCACACCTTAAATATGAAACACACATCAGATCAGTCGAGCTGCTCAGTGGCGACCTGTCATTCAGGGCAGGTGAGCACCACCTGTCTAGCATTGACATGAATTAATGTCACATATACTTTTGTAAGCAATGTTTTTAACAAAATATTGAGTTAAAGCCACATACAAACACCTCAACACTCTCTCTCTCTCTCTCTCTCTCTCTCTCTCTCTCTCTCTCTCTTTCCTAATGTTTGTGTACGGTTCAAAAGTTACAACTCATGTTGGCGTTCGTTATTATTGAAAGACAATGCGGTTCTTATTGACTTACACAAATCAACAAGGATTCATTAGAAACCACATTTGTTTCAGGTAGTCAGCCATATCAGCTATGGTTTTAAAAAGTGGTTGAATGAACTGTTTCACTGCCAGACTCCACTGATAGCCAGGTCAGCAGTGCTAAGGATTCACTCCATGGTGCTGAAAAGAAAGCTCTGCTGTTGGGACAGCTTTATGTCGGCCCTAACAGTTTGTGGGCACCGTTTGTCACCGTGATTGTCACGCCCTGACCTTAGAGAGCTTTTTATGTCTCTATTTTGGTTTGGTCAGGGTGTGATTTGGGTGGGCATTCTATGTTCATTTTTCTATGTTTTGTATTTCTTTGGCCGGGTATGGTTCTCAATCAGGGACAGCTGTCTATCGTTGTCTCTGATTGGGAACCATACTTAGGCAGGCTTTTCCCACCCTGTGGGTAGTTATTTTCTGTTTTGTGTTTCTGCACCTGACAGAACTGTTCTTTGTCGTTTTGCTCTTTGTTATTTTGTTTCAGTGTTCAGTTTAAATAAAAATCATGAACACTTACCACGCTACGCTTTGGTCCGATCCTTCATGCAATGACGACCGTTACAGTTATAGTGCAATTAATGTATTGTTTAGTGATGTGTTGTGGCTTTGCTGGCATGCATCTGCCGATTTTAGATTTACATGCTAAAATTGCCACTGGAGCTGCTTTCGCACAAGGAGAGAGTCCCTGTCTGACAGTGACTGCTGGAGCAAACCAAGGATGGAACAATAGAAAGACTGTGGATATTAGGCTTGAACAATAAAGCGTCTAATTTTCTTCTGGGATCAACCCATTTAGTTTCCAATACACCGGTGATTACTGTATTCTTCCTGCATTCACTCCTCAGTAAGCTATTTGCAGGAGTCTGTTGAACAGGGGGAGTGATTTTCCTGCCTTTCTTTCTTTGGGTTTTCTTCTTCAAGCATGACTGTGACGAGACTATAGGAGGGCCCATTTTTATGTCCTCTAATTAAGCTTCATTGACAATCTTTCAGTCAGAATGCACTCATCTGAAAGCATACAAACATGCATATTGCACCTCACACAGACACACACACACACACACACACACACACACACACACACACACACACACACACACACACACACACACACACACACACACACACACACACACACACACACACACACAAACCAAATGTTTGTTGTCAACGAAGGCTGTTGCAGAAAGAAAAATAGCTACAAGGTGTGCTCATGAGATATCATCATATTATATTCAATATTCATCAAATGGGCTCGCTCTGCAAATGGACGTTCCAGAGCCCTTAGACTACTGTGAGGCGCAGTCAACAATTCTTCAGTATGCCCAATCAGTCATCGGTTGTTGGAGTTTTATCTTGACGGTTTACTACTAAAGCCTTAATTTGTCTTCGAGTAGTGTAATGCATATAGATGTGACAAACATTTAGAAGATGTTCTATTTAAAGTTATACTCATATTGTCCTTGACAACTGACTGTGAGGGGACACCACAGACTGTAGCCTGTAATGGAATTGCTTCATACTGCACCCTGGGAAAGAACACAGTCATAACGTTCTCATTATTTCACAAGCCAATCAAAAGATACCTGCGTCAAAAACAATCTCAACATACCACTTCTCTCCCATAATCATGAATCATGATCATCTACAAGCTCTGCATCTGTCTACCTCACATGAGTCTGAAAATACATTTATCGTCATTTAAAATGTCATAGCATCTATAAATCTACATAAATACTCTCAATTTCCGTACAGTGGATTGGCTAAGCTCTGAGAGGACGGAGAGAGACTTGATGACTTTGAGTATCCTACTGCAGTTCACTGGCTGCCTGACTCCAGCAGTAATGATATGTCCCATAGAGAGAGAGCCCCAGGTACAGTGCAGAGGTCTCTCTCCTGGTCTATCTCCTCTAGTAGTCCTCTGGTGTCAGGTTGGACATGAGCCAGAGAGGGCCTGCCTAACGAGAGAGGGATGGGGGAGGAGAGAGGAGGGAGTGAGAGAGAGACAAAGAGAGAGCGGGCAAGGAGGGGAGGTGAATGAGCTATGGTTGAGTGAGCATAGTAGAGAGAATGAGAGCGAGAGAAATAGAGAAGGAGAAAAAGGGCGAGAGAGACATGATTTGGATGTGGTATAGGAAAGGAAGACAGAGAGATGAGGGGTTAGTTATAGGCCTGGTAGTGGTGGGTGGTACAGCAGGGGGTGGACACTGACTGGACAATGTGTGCCTGCATTGAATAAGACCCCAATCACCTCCTGAAAGTGGATCAATCTTCAGTGAGATCACCTTGCCTGGACCCTGCCTGGACGTGCTTCCCTGAACTCCTGATCATTTGTCTGGGTCGAAGACACCCTTAACCCCCCCTCCATTCTATGTTTTCCACCACGCTCAGAGCACAAACCTTTCCTCCCTCGGTCAACACCCACTAAAAAAGTCAATGCATCGCTGTGTGTTTTCACTGATTGTACAAGAGAAGGTGTCACTCCGGTTATGATGAGAGGATTAGGACATGGTAAAGATATATCCAAGGGCTTTGTGTAAGATCCATTCCATAGACTTCCGCTGGCATTCATTTCCTTGCCTGGATCACATGGATGGAAGCCAGGGCTAGATGTCCAGGGCATTCTGTAGAACAGTGTCCTGGACTGTGAGTGGGACTGAGGGAGGATAGCCAAGACTCTTGTGCGTAAAACTCATTTCTATCCTGCTTTTGAATATTGTGTTAGATCGTTTACAGTCAAAAAGCTTTAACTAAGCAAGGCAGTTCCTGTTCTCCCTGTTATCCTTGACCCCCAAGTCAAGGACAAAACATTTGGAATACAGGAAATGTAATTCATTCAGTGTGAACAGTCACTGAGACCTTTCCCCAATGCTTGGTTTGCCAATGACACAGGGTGTATGGAGAGTCCATTCTTTATACCACACGTGTCCAAACTCATTCCACAGAGGACCAGGTGCATGTTTTCACTCCTCCCTTCTGTTTGATTGATGAGTTAAGATCACTAATTAATAAGGAACTCCCCACACCTGGTTGTCTAGGTCTTAAATGAAAGGACTAAAAACCTGCGGACACTAGGCCCTCCATGGAATGAATTTGATACTCCTGCTTTAGATGTTAATATAGAGCCTTGGCATGCAGACAGTGTATTCTCTCCAGGCATCTGTCACCGGGCCCTTTGCTCTGGACCCTCTCGGGTCCCTGTGCAACTGTCCTCTTTTATATGACACTCATCTCACACCCATTAAGCTTATAGACATATTAAAATATCCCTATTACTGTAATATTATTACTGTAAAACCCAAAGGAATGAAATCATGATGGACTACTGTCCTCTATCCTTGTCTGTCATTGGAGCCAGAGACAAAGATCCTTGATGGACCCCAGGAAGAGTAGGTGCTGATTTAGCAACAGCTAATGGGGATCCTAATAAAATACTACAATTGTCTTGTTACACAGGTATTGTCACGACTTCCGCCGAAGTCGGTCCCTCTTCTTGTTCAGGCGGTGTTCGGCGGTCGACGTCACCGGCCTTCTAGCCATCGCCGATCCATTTTTCATTTTCCATTTCTTTTGTCTTTGTTTTACACACCTGGTTTCAATTCCCCAATTACATGTTCCTTATTTAACCCTCTGTTTTCCCCATGGTTTTTGTGAGTGATTGTTTTATTTGTAAGTTCGGTCCGATGTTTGTGGGCTTGGTATTACTTCATGTATTTGGAAATTCTGAGTAAAATGTCTTGTGTTACTCATCTCTGCTGTCCTGCGCCTGACTCCTCTGCACCAGCTACACCCAGAACCGTACAGGTATAAAGGCAACTTAAGGTACATTTCTACTGTTTTTCTGATATATTTGACTTGTAATGATATCCAAAGTAAAAATCAATTAACCCCCACTTCTGATATACTGCAGTGATGTAAAGTACTTAAGTAAATATACTTTGAAGTACTACTTATATAGTTTTTTTTGTTATCTGTACTTTGCTATTTTTATTTTTGACAACTTTTATTTTTACTCCACTATATTCCTAAAGACAATAATGTATTTTTTAGTCCATACATTTTCCCTGACACCCAAAAGTACTCATTACATTTTGAATAGTTAGCGGGACAGAAAAATCCAACCACTTATCAAGAGGACATCCGTGGTCATCCCTAATACCTGATCTGGCAGATTCACTAAACACAAATGCTTTGCTTGTAAATTATGTCTGAGTGTTGGAGTGTGCGCCTGGCTAACCGTACATTTAAAAAACAAGAAAATCATGTGGTCTGGTTTGCTTAATATAAAGAATATGAAATGATCTATACTTTTACTTTTGATACTTAAGTACATTTTATAAATTACATTTACTTTTGATACTTAAGTATTTTTTAAACCAAATACTTTTAGACTTTTACTCAAATAGTATTTTACTGGGTGATTTTAACTTTTATTTGAGTCATGTTCTATTAAGGTGTCTTTACTTTTTCTCAACGATGACAATTGGGTGCTTTTTGCACCACTGACATGCTGTATGTTTGTATCTCCTGTTCAATCCCATACAGCAGCTAGTGATGGTTGTGTTCGTTTTGATTGGTCTTGTATTGATTGTATTGTGTTGATGTTGTTATTTTGCTATGTGTTGTATTGTGTTGATGTTGTTATTTTGCTATATGTTGTATCATATTGTGTTGATGTTGTTATTTTGCTATGTGTTGTATTGTGTTGATGTTGTTATTTTGCTATATGTTGTGTTGTATTGTGTTGATGTTGTTATTTTGCTATGTGTTGTATTGTGTTGATGTTGTTATTTTGCTATGTGTTGTATTGTGTTGATGTTGTTATTTTTCTATATGTTGTATCATATTGTGTTGATGTTGTTATTTTTCTGTATGTTGTATTGTATTGATGTTGTTATTTTGCTTTATGTTCTATTGTAGTGTGTTGATGTTCACAGGGCTCCCTTGAGGATGAGACCCTGGTCTCAATGGTGCGCCCCCCTTTCTAAATCAAAGATTTTTTTAAACAAAAGCAAAAAAATGAATTTGATGGATACTGTCTTCTTCTCCTGCATAGCTAGGCCCTCTAGTGGTATGTCCT
>NW_027036131.1:0-12833 GCF_034236695.1 Oncorhynchus nerka
TAATAGTTTCTGCTGTGCTACTGTGCTGCTATTCGGGGCTAGCTGGCTAGCTAGCAGTGTTGATTACGTTACGTTGCGTTAAAAGAATGACAATAGCTGGCTAGCTAACCTAGGAAATCGCTCAAGACTACACGATTATCTTTGATACAAAGACGGCTATGTAGCTAGCTATGTAGCTAGCTACGATCAAACAAATCAAGCCGTTGTACTGTAATGAAATGAAATGAAAAATGTGATACTACCTGTGAAGCGAAATGCGACCGGGTTGTTGAGTGAGGAAGTTCAATTCGGTTGCAGTGTCTCCTACGTTAAGGACGACAAATAGCTGGCTAGCTAACCTCGGTAAATTAAGATAATCACTCTAAAACTACACACTCTAAACTACACAATTATCTTGGATACGAAGACAGCAAAGACAACTATTAATAGACTATGAGACTAGAACATATTGCCCTGATATAACAGTAATACTCACAATATTAATAGACTATGAGACTAGAACATATTGCCCTGATATAACAGTAATAATCACAATAGGCATATCATTAATAGACTATGAGACTAGAACATATTGCCCTGATATAACAGTAATAATCACAATGGGCATATCATTAATAGACTATGAGACTAGAACATATTGCCCTGATATAACAGTAATAATCACAATAGGCATATCATTAATAGACTATGTGACTAGAATATATTGCCCTGATATAACAGTAATAATCACAATAGGCATATCATTAATAGACTATGAGACTAGAACATATTGCCCTGATATAACAGTAATAATCACAATAGGCATATCATTAATAGACTATGAGACTAGAACATATTGCCCTGATATAACAGTAATAATCACAATAGGCATATCATTAATAGACTATGAGACTAGAACATATTGCCCTGATATAACAGTAATAATCACAATAGGCATATCATTAATAGACTATGAGACTAGAACATATTGCCCTGATATAACAGTAATAATCACAATAGGCATATCATTAATAGACTATGTGACTAGAACATATTGCCCTGATATAACAGTAATAATCACAATAGGCATATCATTAATAGACTATGAGACTAGAACATATTGGAGGGACAGAGTGCGAGTGGAAGAAGCGTGTTTCATGATTTCTGAAAGTGTTGAATAAAAACAGTGTTGTAGTACTGATCATTGTCTCTGAATGTACTGAATCTGTCTTTAAGGCCCTCCATTAGATCAACGCAATCAGTGATTGATATAGAGGGGGACTGGATGCCCTTCATGGCAAATCAGTGATTGATATAGAGGGGGGCTGGATGCCCTTCATGGCAAATCAGTGATTGATATAGAGGGGGACTGGATGCCCTTCATGGCAAATCAGTGATTGATATAGAGGGGGACTGGATGCCCTTCATGGCAAATCAGTGATTGATATAGAGGGGGACTGGATGCCCTTCATGGCAAATCAGTGATTGATATAGAGGGGGACTGGATGCCCTTCATGGCAAATCAGTGATTGATATAGAGGGGGACTGGATGCCCTTCATGGCAAATCAGTGATTGATATAGAGGGGGACTGGATGCCCTTCATGGCAAATCAGTGATTGATATAGAGGGGGACTGGATGCCCTTCATGGCAAATCAGTGATTGATATAGAGGGGGACTGGAGGCCCTTCATGGCAAATCAGTGATTGATATAGAGGGGGACTGGAGGCCCTTCATGGCAAATCAGTGATTGATATAGAGGGGGACTGGAGGCCCTTCATGGCAAATCAGTGATTGATATAGAGGGGGGACTGGATGCCCTTCATGGCAAATCAGTGATTGATATAGAGGGGGACTGGATGCCCTTCATGGCAAATCAGTGATTGATATAGAGGGGGACTGGATGCCCTTCATGGCAAATCAGTGATTGATATAGAGGGGGACTGGAGGCCCTTCATGGCAAATCAGTGATTGATATAGAGGGGGACTGGAGGCCCTTCATGGCAAATCAGTGATTGATATAGAGGGGGACTGGATGCCCTTCATGGCAAATCAGTGATTGATATAGAGGGGGACTGGATGCCCTTCATGGCAAATCAGTGATTGATATAGAGGGGGACTGGATGCCCTTCATGGCAAATCAGTGATTGATATAGAGGGGGACTGGATGCCCTTCATGGCAAATCAGTGATTGATATAGAGGGGGACTGGATGCCCTTCATGGCAAATCAGTGATTGATATAGAGGGGGACTGGATGCCCTTCATGGCAAATCAGTGATTGATATAGGGGACTGGATGCCCTTCATGGCAAATCAGTGATTGATATAGAGGGGGACTGGATGCCCTTCATGGCAAATCAGTGATTGATATAGAGGGGGGACTGGATGCCCTTCATGGCAAATCAGTGATTGATATAGAGGGGGACTGGATGCCCTTCATGGCAAATCAGTGATTGATATAGAGGGGGACTGGATGCCCTTCATGGCAAATCAGTGATTGATATAGAGGGGGACTGGATGCCCTTCATGGCAAATCAGTGATTGATATAGAGGGGGACTGGATGCCCTTCATGGCAAATCAGTGATTGATATAGAGGGGGACTGGATGCCCTTCATGGCAAATCAGTGATTGATATAGAGGGGGGACTGGATGCCCTTCATGGCAAATCAGTGATTGATATAGAGGGGGGACTGGATGCCCTTCATGGCAAATCAGTGATTTCAAATAATGGCAATAACGCCCATACCTATGTTCCTGTTACCAGCGTGTGATTCCCAGGACCATCCATCCATAAAAAGTATTTACGTATGACTGTGAGTCGCTTTGGATAAAAGCGTCTGCTAAATGGCATATGTTATTATATATATTATATTATTGTTTGTTTTTCAGGTAAATAATCAAGCAGAATTCCAGTTCATTACTTCAGTCTAAGTACAGCACTGGATTTGATGTAAGATGTCCTTGAGTGCATCTGTCAAATAAAATGTATTATTACTATTATTATTTATTATTGTCAATATATCAATTGAATTTGACCACCCCCTCCCTACTGCTTGCTATGAATTCCATCTAATGGTGTATGCATATTCAGGCCAGTGCTTGAGTTGGACTGAAAAACCGTAGGTGCAGGAACTCATTTTGAGTGCCTGTACTGTTTATATTTAGTAGGTGCAGGAACTCATTCTGAGTGCCTGTACTGTTTATATTTAGTAGGTGCAAGAACTCATTCTGAGTGCCTGTACTGTTTATATTTAGTAGGTGCAGGAACTCATTTTGAGTGCCCGTACTGTTTATATTTAGTAGGTGCAGGAACTCATTCTGAGTGCCTGTACTGTTTATATTTAGTAGGTGCAGGAACTCATTTTGAGTGCCCGTACTGTTTATATTTAGTAGGTGCAGGAACTCATTTTGAGTGCCCGTACTGTTTATATTTAGTAGGTGCAGGAACTCATTTTGAGTGCCCGTACTGTTTATATTTAGTAGGTGCAGGAACTCATTTTGAGTGCCCGTACTGTTTATATTTAGTAGGTGCAGGAACTCATTCTGAGTGCAGTCCCTGGTTCGAATCCAGGCTGTATCACATCTGGCCGTGATTGGGAGTCACATAGGGTGGTGCACAATTGTTCCAGCACTGTCTGGGTTTGGCTGGGGTAGGCTGTCGTTGTAAATAAGAATTTGTTCTTAACTGAATTGCCTAGTTAAATAATACACACAGGCACAAATGACCTGAGAGCACTGAAAAAGCTTCTTCTACTTTCCCCGCACAAGTGGTTATCTCCACCCTGCTACCATGAAAATACTTCCACCTTGCTATCATACAGTGGGTAAATGCAAGTAGTGACAGCCAAATATTTACCTGGCCCACCACTCCACCCTGGACTTGAACAGCCTTTACGACCAGGTCCACTTATTAAAGGCAGCAGTGCTCACCTTCGCCTGGACCCTAAAGGACATCACCCTCAACCGCAGCTCCAACACCTTACACAGGAGCAACAGATCAATAGACACCCCGTCCAGACCAGCGAGACACTTTCCCAGACCCCCCACCACACACACACATAGAGGACCCATGCCGAGAGGACCTACATCAAGACCACAGCGCTCCACCCACACCCAACCAATCAACATCCCCCCCAAGTCAACCATGCCCACACCCCATTTAGGCCCCCTCAGATCATACCTATGCCCCTCCTGCCCACAACATGCCCCCCACTCCCGCAAAGAGGGCCTCAACATGAAAGTCACACATACACCCAGGCCGTGAGCAGGCAAACAGGCCCAACCCCCACTCTTACACTAGCCCAAACCAATGGCATGTAGGAGATGCTCAGCAGGCTCTGCTCACACTTACTGGTCTGAGTCCAAACCACACGACTAAATACATTGGACACTTTATGGAACACAAAGTTTTCACTATCTCATCCTGGAAAATCCAAAGCTTTGAGGCCTTTGGCCTAAAGAGCAGGAACCTGGACTTCATTAAAGAAAACGGAAATACAGACATTGTCATCCTACAAGAAACATGGTATAGAGGAGACGGACCCATTGAATCAGGGCCTATAGTGATGCCTCTTGCACTGAGATGCAGTGCCCTAGACCGCTATGCCACTCGGGAGCCCAGAATTCATGACCACTGTGACTGACCCAAACTTAAGGAACGCTTTGACTATGTACGGACTCAGTGAGCATAGCCTTGCTATTGAGAAAGGCCGCTGTAGGCGGACCTGGCTCTCAAGAGAAGTCAGGCTTTATGCTCACGGCCCATAAAATGAGGTGGAAACTGAGCTGCACTTCCTAATCTTCTGCCAAATGTATGACCATATTAGAGACACATACTTCCCTCAGATTGCACAGATCCACAGAGAATTTGAAAACAAACCCAACTTTGATAAACTCACATATCTTCTGGGTGAAATACCACAGTGTGCCATCACAGCAGCAAGATTTGTGACCTGTTTCCACAAGAAGAGGGCAACCAGTGAAGAACAAATACCATTTTAAATACAACCCATATTTATGTTATTTTCCCTTTTGTACTTTAACTATTTTCATATCGTTACAACACTGAATATTGACATAAAATGACATTTGAAATGTCTTTATTCTTTTGGAACTTCTATGACTGTAATGTTTACTGTTAATTTTTATTGTTTATTTCACTTGTGTTTATTATCTATCACTTGCTTTGGCAATGTTAACATATGTTTCCCATGCCAATAAAGCCCTTAAATTGAAATTGAATTTAATTGAGAGAGAGAGATGGAGAGAGAGATAGAGAGAGAGAGAGAGAGAGAGAGAGAGAGAGAGAGAGAGGAGTGTGAAGGAAGAGAGAGAGAGAGAGAGAGAGAGAGAGAGAGAGAGAGAGAATGAGTGTTAAGGAAGAGAGAGAGAGAGAGAGAGAAAGAGAGAGGAGGGAGAGAGAGAGAGAGAGAGAGGAGTGTTAAGGAAGAGAGAGAGAGAGAGAAAGAGAGAGGAGGGAGAGAGAGAGAGAGAGAGAGAGAGAGAGAGAGAGAGAGAGAGAGAGAGAGAAGGAGTGTTATAAGGAAGAGAGAGAGAGACTCATCATGGAAAGCCCTACTTCTGTTTTGTAAACTGGCCAACTGTTATATGTTGGGCCTTAGTAGCTGCGTTCTCTCAGTCCTCCCCAGTCCCCCTGTATGATTAATGACATGTGGCCAGGCTGTGTGGAAGCCTTGTAATTAGCTGCGGGCTGATTTAAAGACAAGTAAACCAGTGGTGATAACCCGGCTCTGTTTCTCTGTTTCTCCCCAGCTACCCCTGGCATGTGGAAGCTCTTACTGCCAATGTTGCAGAAAACAGACCAGCATTGAGTATGATGAATGTAGTCTCCAACAGCCGCATACAGGGCCTAATTTAAAACTATTTAGCATGTGACATATTGGCATTGTGCTCTCTCTGTCTCCCTCTGTTCATGTTCTGTGCTTTGGCACCGCCGTCCAAGAGTTTCCAAGGGGGCTGTTGTTTTGAAACGGCAAATTGGTGAATTGCTTGGCAAATTGGTGAAAAAAGTTTTGTCCCGCTGGCGAGCTATTTTCTGCTCCCTCTTGGTCTTTTACATTTTTTTTCTGATTGTTTATGTTCCAAGCATTTGCATTTTAGATGTTAACGAAAGGGGGCAGCTGGCAGAGTGCCACCAGAATTAGTCAACTTCCGAATGACAGAGTTTGCGCTTTCCAACTCTTAGACAGGAGGACTGCGTCTCTTGGAGTCTTGGCCGGGGATGGACAGCATTACTCTGGATTTACCTTAAGCTGTAAAATACACAAAGAGTTAGCCAAGGCATGACAACGTCTCCTCCCTATCTCTCTTACAGAGGCCCGGATGGCCAAGACGAGCCACACAGCCATCCAAAGTCTTGTCTCTGTGTTTTCACAGATGGGATAGAACTCGGCTAACTAAAACTGATGGAGCAGAGAATGAAGGATTGTCAGTGTCAGATTTTGTACAATGGTACAGAGGATGTTGAAATTCCTGATGAGAAGAACTGTTGGTGAATAAAGAAGAATTATCATTACTACTATTGGGTGGATTTATTAGATATGCCACCCTCCTGGAAAATAATAAAATAGTTCTTCATTTTCTTTACTCTGTGATTTAAGAATATACAGCTGTTCTACTCCTAATAATGAATGCAAGGACATTCTTGGGCAAACAAGAGTCAATTTTTCCAATGTGTGTAGGTGGTAGAAGTTAGCGATGTGGATTTAATCATGTACTGCAACCTAATGTGGGCTAAGTGAAAAATGTGCCAGAGATGAGACTCCCTGCATGTGTGTGTGTGTATGTGAGACTGTGTGCGTGTGTGGTTGACACTGTGTGTGACACTGTGTGTGTCCATCCCTTGCCGTGAGGGGTGTGATGAACCACACACCCTGCTCCTCCTCTCACCCCCTCCTATAATTAGGTTGGTTAACATAGGCTTACTGCTGTGTGCGTGTGTGTGTATATATATTGCCGTGTATGCAGTCATGTTGACCAGGGCTTTAATCATGTTACTATTGAGTTGCTGTTCCTTCACAGCCCCAGGTGATGTGTTTAGGTTCAGAGTTATGGTCCTGACCTATAAGAGGAAATAAGCCATGGACACAAGTTGGTTCTCCATCTCCTCTTTATCCATGTGAAAATATTTAGCAAGTGGGGCGACAACTGTGTGAGAAATAGAACGAGGCAACAGTGTTCTTCAGAAGTACAGAAGGAAGGACAGAGAGGAGAGGATTGCAGCACACTAATGTTAGCCTGGCTGTTTGGCTACCTGGCTGTTTGGCTGCCTGGCTGTTTGGCTGCCTGGCTGTTTGGCTGCCTGGCTATTTGGCTGTCTGGCTGTTTGGCTGCCTGGCTATTTGGCTGCCTTGCTGTTTGGCTGTTTGGCTGCCTGGCTGTTTGGCTATTTGGCTATTTGGCTGCCTGGCTGTTTGGCTGCCTGGCTGGTTGGCTGCCTGGCTGCCTGGCTGGTTGGCTACCTGGCTGTTTGGCTGCCTGGCTGGTTGGCTACCTGGCTGGTTGACTGCCTGGCTGGTTGGCTGCCTGACTGGTTGGCTACCTGGCTGGTTGGCTACCTGGCTGGTTGCCTGCCTGGCTGGTTGGCTACCTGGCTGGTTGGCTACCTGGCTGGTTGGCTGCCCGGCTGGTTGGCTGCCCGGCTGGTTGGCTGCCCGGCTGGTTTGCTGCCCGGCTGGTTAGCTGCCCGGGTGGTTGGCTGCCCGGCTGGTTGGCTGCCTGGCTGGTTGGCTGCCTGGCTGGCTGGGTGGGTGGCAGTCCATTAGGCATGATAGACATTTCACTTACCAAAGTCAAATATAACAGTCTAGTATTCATTAATATAAGGTAAAGGGGGCTGGGGGAATCAAACCCACCATCTGGTTAAAACGACAGTATAATCTACAACTCATGATTAGGTCTAAGGAGTGGAATTTCACTTTAATCTTTTTCAGGGCTCGAAATTTCCATCTGCACTGTGCAGCACATCATTTTTCTTCAAGACAAATGTGCTGTTTTTAATGTTCCAAAATTAGATCAGAAGAAAACGATTAATCATGTCATGGCCTGGGAAAGGAAACAAAGATCTGATTTCCCTCCCTCCCTCTCCCTTTCTCCTTCTCTCTTCTTCTCCCTCCTTATCCACAAACCCCACCCCTTTCTTTTTCTCTATCCCTCACCCAAACTTTCTCTCTCTCTCTCTCTCTCTCTCTCTCTCTCTCTCTCTCTCTCTCTCTCTCTCTTTCCAAGTCCCTCCACTCTATCTATTTTCTTCCCGCCCTCATTCCTTCCTCTCTTGCTCTCTTTCTCTCTGTTCTGGACAGTGTTCCAACACCATCCTTCTCTTCCTCGCAATTGTTTTTCTCTCCCACTCAGCCCTGACTTCAAAAGATAAGATATGTGGGCTTCTTTGGGGATGATTAATACGAGATGACGACACATATTCAATTAGCATAGCCATCGCTCTTCTCCTCCACCGCCCTCCAGCACCAAACAACAGATGGTGGTCTATTTGTACGTGACACCACCATAACCACAATCTACCACAACCACAAGAGGGACAGAGAGAGAGACAGTGGGGATAGAGAAAAAGAGAGAGAGATAGACAGAGAGAGAGAGTGCAAGTCACTGGGGCCGCAAATTAGCGAGGGCCACACAACTGTCAGGTGCTGGGTGCAAACGGCCCTGGCTGACAGTTGTAGCCTATTACCGGAACATTGATGTTTTCACAGAGTGACAAAAAGGAATCCTCTTCTCTCCCCCCCCCCCCCCCCCCCCCCCTCCTCCACCGTTACAGAGGACCTGTCTGTCTGTCAGCCGGCTCTCAAGTCATAACAAATCACTGGCACTCTGCTGAGGCTGAGCGCGAGAGGGGAGCGTCAGGGGAGATGAATGACCTGTAGGCCTTTGAAGTGCTTTGGCAGTTCAGATGGCTCAGTGGCGCTGACAGAGAAATATACACAACAGCGTTACCAATAATGAGAACATTAAACATTCCTGCTTCTTGACAGGCTGACAGAACAGCCCAGCCTGCCATCAATCATCTTCACAGCCATAACCTTGACAATTAGTGTCCTCTCTCTGCTCTCTGGCTGCTATACTCACTCTCTTTGCTCTCACCTGTCCCCGCTCCTCTACTGTTCTGACTGCAATACCCATGATGCATAGCAGAAAGAGAGGAATGAGAGCAAGAAGTGAGGGAGTGAGGGGGTGCAGATGATAATGGAAAGCGTAGTCAGGGTAGGATGGAGTGAGGATGACAGTGGAGAGAGAGGAAGGGACGGAAGGGTGAGGCAGTAGGTCGACCAAAAGAGATTCCATCTCCCTCTGTTTGTACACTATTGAGGCACCATGTGAAGTAAAATATTTGACAGTAGAGTCGATGTGGTCGAAACATATATTGAAAATCTAAACATGTAGGGACACACTGGGTCTATATTGTCATCATTGCCCAGGATATATTCAGACACCTGTTATCCATATGCTTTTAATCTACCTCTTTCTTCGTGTTATTTTTGTATCTTTTCCTCTTTTTCCTTCTTTCTTTCTGCTTTATATTTTCTTTTCCCTTTGCAGAAGGAGGGGGATATTTGTCTTGTAAGAAAAAGCAATGTAATTAGCCTATGAAAGTATGTTGGTGGATTTCTGTGCTCTGAATTCCAGAGAAGTGCCTTGCATATATTTGTATAATCTACATCTCTGAGCTTGGGCAGTAATGCCACCCTTCAGACGTTGTGGATACATCTCCATTTGAGACGAGCCCCTCGCCTTTGAGAGTGTATGACTCTGCGAGGGAGCGGGCTAGGCTGTATAACACAGTTCACATTAAGGGCTTCCAATAACACGAGGGCTAACAAGCCCGCAAGTATTACCGAATTAGCTAAATAGTCCTTCTAATTTGACACTAAGTATCATTTTTTCAATGTCGCGAGAGGCTGAGGAAAAAATGTCAGCGTTTTTTTATTGAGTGTGCCTCATGTCAGAATGCATAATACACATCATATTTATCCTTGGAGGATTTAAGTCAGTTATCCCAAAGATTTGATTTGATTTGATTTATTAGGATCCCCATTAGCTGACGCCAATGGTGACAGCTAGTCTTACTGGGGTCCGACACATAACGAAAAAAACATTTCAGACAAAAGACTTTACAATTTACATACACTGAACAAAAAATATAAATGCAAAATGCAACAATTTCAATGATTTGACTGAGTTACAGTTCATATAAGGAAATCAGTCAATAGAAATACATATGTACGTTACGCCCTAATCTGTGGATTTCACATGACTGGGAATACAGACATGCATCTGTTGGTCACAGATGCCTTAAAACAAAGGTAGGGGCATGGATCAGAAAATCAGTCAGTATCTGGTATGACCACCATTTGCCTCATGCAGCGCGATACATCTCCTTTGCACAAAAGAGATCAGGCTGTTGATTGTGGCCAGTGGAATGTTGTCCCAATCCTCTTCAACGGCTGTGCGAAGTTGTTGGATATTAGCGGAAACTGTCGTACACGTCGATCCAGAGCATCCCAAACATGCTCCATGGGTGACGTGTCTGGAGAGTATGCAGGCCTTGGATGAAATGGGGCATTGTGTACAGATCCTTGCAGCATGGGGCTGTGAATTATCATGCTGAAACATGAGATGATGGCGGCGGATGAATGGCACGACCATTGGCCTCAGGATCTCGTTACGGTATCTCTGTGCATTCAAATTGCCATTGATAAAATGCAATTGTGTTCGTTTTCTGTAGCTTATGCCCGCCCATACCATAAACCCACCGCCACCATGGGGCACTCTGTTCACAACGTTGACATCAGGAAACCGATCGCCCAAACAATGCTATACACGTGGTCTACGGTTGTGAGGCTGGTTGGACGTACTGCCAAATTCTCTAAAACGACATTTGAGGAGGCTTATGGTAAAGAAAGTAATAATAAATTATCTGGCAATAGCTCTGGTGGACATTCCTTCAGTCAGCATGCCAATTACATGCTCCCTCAAAACTTGAGGCATCTGTGGCATTGTGTTTTGTGACAACACTGCACATTGTAGAGTGGCCTTACACCTGTGTAATAATCATGCTGTTCAATCAGCTTCTTGATATGCCACACCTGTCAGGTGGATGGATTATCTTGGCAAAGGAGAAATGCTCACTAAGAGGGATGTAAACAAATTTGTACACAGTCAAGTTATTCACACTGATCTCGACAAACAATTTCTGTATAGACCTCACTTTGTGCACGGGAGCATTGTAATGCTGAAACAGCAAAGGGCCTTTCCAAACTGTTGCCACAAAGTTGGAAACACAGAATAGTCTAGAATGTCATTGTATGCTGTAGCGTTGTCACGGCCGTCGTTAAAGGAAGACCAAAGCGCAGCATGGTGAGCGTACATATCTTTATTATTATGTCGCCAAGAAAACAAGAAACGACTGTGAAGCTTACAAGTGCTAGAGTGCCCCTAACAAAGACAACTTCCCACAATGGCAAAAGGGGAAAAGGCTGCCTTAGTATGATTCCCAATCAGAGACAACCATAGACAGCTGTCTCTGATTGAGAACCATACCCGGCCAAAACATAGAAATACAAAAACATAGAAAACAGAACATAGAATGCCCACCCAAATCACACCCTGACCAATCCAAAATAGAGACATAAAAAGGCTCTCTAAGGTCAGGGCGTGACAAGCGTTAAGATTTCCCTTCACTGAAACTAGGGGCCTAGACCAAACCATGAAAACAGCCCTAGACCATTATCCCTCCTACACCAAACTTTATAGTTTGCACTATGCTTTTGGGCAGGTAGCGTTTTCCTGGCATCCGCCAAACCCAGATTTGTCATTTGGATTGCCGTTTCCACTTCTCCAGAGTCCAATGGCAGCGAGCTTTACACCACTCCAGCCGACGCCAGGCATTGCGCATGGTGATCTTAGGCTAGTGTGTGGCTGCTCGGCCATAGAAACCCATTTCATGAAGCTCCCGACTAACAGTTATTGTGCGGACGTTGCTTCCAGAGGCAGTTTGGAACTCAGTAGTGAGTGTTGCAACTGAGGACAGACAATTTTGACGCGTTGCGCGCTTCAGCACTCGGCGGTCCCATTCTGTGAGCTTGTGTGACCTTTGATTGGGGCAGCTCTAGCAGGGCAGAAATTTGATGAACTGACTTGTTGGAAAGGTAGCGTCCTATGATAGTGCCACATTGAAAGTAATTGAGCTCTTGAGAAAGGCCATTCTACTGACAATGTTTGTCTATGGAGATTGCATGGCTGTGTGCTTGATTTTATACACCTGTCAGCAACGGTTTGGCTGAAATAGCCAAATCCACAAATTTGAAGGAGTTTCCACATACTTTTGTATGTATAGTGTACATGTCAGTACATACACACAACAAGTAGGTCACATGGGGAGAGGTGTAGTGCCATGAGGTATTGCTTTATTTGTTTTTTGAAACAAGGTTCACTTATAAGATGGAAGGGAGTTCCATGCACTCATGGCTTTGTATAATACTGTATGTTTCCTTGAATTTGTACTGGACCTGGGGACTGTGAAAAACCCCTGGTGGCATGTCTGGTGGGGTAAGTGTGAGTGTCAGTGCTGTGTGTAAGTTGGAATTTCCAACACATTCATGTTTCTTATAAAAAACAAGAAGTGAAGCAGTCAGTCTTTCCTCAACTCTTAGCCAAGAGAGACTGGCCTGCATAGTATTAATATCAGCCCTCTGGTCAGCTGCAGCTTAACTAAGTCTTTCTTTGCAGCACTTGACCATTATGACTGGACAATAATCAAGATAAGATAAAACTAGAACCTGCAGGACTTGACCATTATGACTGGACAATAATCAAGATAA
>NW_027036132.1:0-12834 GCF_034236695.1 Oncorhynchus nerka
GACTATACTATATGGAGTGGACTACATCTTGGAATCCAAGATGGCGTAGCAGTCGGACGTGTGTTTTGTCTTTGTCCGTCCTGTATAGTGTAAATATAGTTTTTTTTTCCTCTTTTTTCCCGTATATATTTCGTACATATTTTAATCTCACTTCCCAACCACAGGCTGAATATACTCTCCTGCAACCCGCATCACCTTGTGTGGTACGGATCTGCTTTTTCTATGCTTTAGAATCGGAACTCATCAGAAGCTAGCCGCTAACTAGCTACTAGCTACCACTGCTAGCGGTCTTCAACGCTAACTAGGACACCAGCGCGACATCTACCCAAAAGCATATCAGACTGCTTTTTCTCTACCACATCTCCGGATTCCTACCGCAAGCTCTGAAGCTTTATACCGGATCATCGTAAATAGCTAGCTGCAATCCGAGTGGCTACTCCTGGCTAACGTCTCTGTCCCAGAGCAAGCACCAGTTAGCCTGGAGCTAGCCTCGAGCTAAACCCATCTCCCGACTACCGAAGAGGTCCAAAAATACCTAATTTGCCAATTGGCCTGGACCCTCGACTGACCCTCTACTGCCGACACGGAGCCCCGCCGATCCATCACGACTGGTCCGCCCGACATAATCGTCGAGGGGTTTCAACAGGCTTCTCCGCTGCGACATCGCAAAGATCCATCTACTGGCCAAGGCCGCGAGCTTTCTGAATCGCTGTATCTCCAGCTCACCGCATGAAGAGGAATAAATAAACAGACTCACCCCATCGCGACGTCCCCAAAGGTTAACTCTCTAGCCCTCGCTATCTCCTGCTTGCTAATTCGGCCTGCTAACGGCTAGCTTGTCAAGCTCCGGTCCTCTAACTGCTACCTTGTCTAGCTCGGGCCTACGAACTGTTAGCTTGTTAGCACAGGCCTGCTAACCGTCTGTACCACCGCGTCCCAATCACTCTCTGACCCCATTTACTTTCTATCTCTTTTTGATTTTTAATTTGTTTATACCTTCCGGAAACCTGCCTCACCCAATGTGATACGGAATCGCTATTACTTTTACTCTTATTTTTATTTTTATGACACTCAAGAACCCCAGACGCTAACCAGCTAACTAGCTACAAGCTAGTTAGTCATTGTTAGTTAAAAAAAAAAAAAAAAAAAAAACCTAAATCACTCGCCAGCCCCCTGCCCATCCACCGCTGCCCCTGGACACTGATCTCTTGGCTACATAGCTGACTCACGCTGGACTGTCCATTAATCACGGTACTCCTTTCTGCTTGTTTGTCTTACCTGTCGGCCCGTTGCCTAGTCAACGCCATTTTACCTGCTGTTTGTTGTGCTAGCGGATTAGCCTCGCCTACTGTTTTTAGCTAGCTTTCCAAATTCAACACCTGTGATTACTGTATGCCTCGCTGTATGTCTCTCTCAGATGTCAATATGCCTTGTATACTGTTGTTCAGGTTAGTTATAATTGTTTTAGTTCACAATGGAGCCCTAGACCCACTCTGCATACCCCTGTTACCTCCTTTGTCCCACCTCCCACACATGCGGTGACCTCACCCATTACAACCAGCATGTCCAGAGATACAACCTGTCTCATCATCACCCAGTGCCTGGGCTTACCTCCGCTGTACCCGCACCCCACCATACCCCTGTCTGTGCATTATGCCCTGAATATATTCTACCATGCCCAGAAACCTGCTCCTCTTATCCTCTGCCCCCAACGCTCTAGGCGACCCAGTTTGATAGCCTTTAGCCGCACCCTCATACTACTCCTTCTCTGTTCCGCTGGTGATGTGGAGGTAAACCCAGGCCCTGCATGTCCCCAGGTACCCTCATTTGTTGACTTCTGTGATCGAAAAAGCCTTGGTTTTATGCATGTCAACATCAGAAGCCTCCTCCCTAAGTTTGTTTTACTCACTGCTTTAGCACACTCTGCTAACCCTGATGTCCTTGCCGTGTCTGAATCCTGGCTCAGGAAGGCCACCAAAAAATTGATTTCCATACCCAACTATAACATCTTCCGTCAAGATAGAACTACCAAAGGGGCGGAGTTGCAGTCTACTGCAGAGATAGCCTGCAAAGTAATGTCATACTTTCCAGGTCCATACCCAAACAGTTCGAACTACTAATTTTGAAAATTACCCTCTCCAGAAATAAGTCTCTCACTGTTGCCGCCTGCTACCGGCCACCCTCAGCTCCCAGCTGTGCCCTGGACACCATTTGTGAATTGATCGCCCCCCCTCTAGCTTCAGAGTTTGTTCTGTTAGGTGACCTAAACTGGGATATGCTTAACACCCGGCAGTCCTACAATGTAAGCTAGATGCCCTCAATCTCACTCAAATCATCAAGGAACCCACCAGGTACAACCCTAACTCTGTAAACAAGGGCACCCTCATAGACGTCATCCTGACCAACTGGCCCTCCAAATACACCTCCGCTGTCTTCAACCAGGATCTCAGCGATCATTGCCTCATTGCCTGTATCCGCCACGGAGCCGCAGTCAAACGACCACCCCTCATCACTGTCAAACGCTCCCTAAAACACTTCTGTGAGCAGGCCTTTCTAATCGACCTGGCCCGGGTATCCTGGAAGGACATTGACCTCATCCCGTCAGTTGAGGATGCCTGGTCATTCTTTAAAAGTAACTTCCTCACCATTTTAGATAAGCATGCTCCGTTCAAAAAATGCAGAACCAAGAACAGATACAGCCCTTGGTTCACTCCAGACCTGACTGCCCTCGACCAGCACAAAAACATCCTGTGGCGGACTGCAATAGCATCGAATAGCCCCGTGATATGCAACTGTTCAGGGAAGTCAGGAACCAATACACGCAGTCAGTCAGGAAAGCTAAGGCCAGCTTCTTCAGGCAGAAGTTTGCATCCTGTAGCTCCAACTCCAAAAGTTCTGGGACACTGTGAAGTCCATGGAGAACAAGAGTACCTCCTCCCAGCTGCCCACTGCACTGAGGCTAGGTAACACGGTCTCCACCGATAAATCCACGATTATCGAAAGCTTAATAAGCACTTCTCAACGGCTGGCCATGCCTTCCGCCTGGCTACTCCAACCTCGGCCAACAGCTCCGCCCCCGCAGCTCCTCGCCCAAGCCTCTCCAGGTTCTCCTTTACCCAAATCCAGACAGCAGATGTTCTGAAAGAGCTGCAAAACCTAGATCCGTACAAATCAGCTGGGCTTGACAATCTGGACCCTCTATTTCTGAAACTATCTGCCGCCATTGTCGCAACCCCTATTACCAGCCTGTTCAACCTCTCTTTCATATCGTCTGAGATCCCCAAGGATTGAAAGCTGCGCAGTCATCCCCTCTTCAAAGGGGAGACACCCCTGGACCCAAACTGCTATAGACCTATATCCATCCTGCCCTGCCTATCTAAGGTCTTCGAAAGCCAAGTCAACAAACAGGTCACTGACCATCTCGAATCCCACCGTACCTTCTCCGCTGTGCAATCTGGTTTCCGAGCCGGTCACGGGTGCACCTCAGCCACGCTCAAGGTACTAAACGATATCATAACCGCCATCGATAAAAGACAGTACTGTGCAGCCGTCTTCATCGACCTCGCCAAGGCTTTCGACTCTGTCAATCACCATATTCTTATCGGCAGACTCAATAGCCTCGGTTTCTCGGATGACTGCCTTGCCTGGTTCACCAATTACTTTGCAGACAGAGTTCAGTGTGTCAAATCGGAGGGCATGCTGTCCGGTCCTCTGGCAGTCTCTATGGGGGTGCCACAGGGTTCAATTCTCGGGCCGACTCTTTTCTCTGTATATATCAATGATGTTGCTCTTGCTGGCGGCGATTCCCCGATCCACCTCTACGCAGACGACACCATTCTATATACTTTCGGCCCGTCATTGGACACTGTGCTATCTAACCTCCAAACGAGCTTCAATGCCATACAGCACTCCTTCCGTGGCCTCCAACTGCTCTTAAACGCGAGTAAAACCAAATGCATGCTTTTCAACCGATCGCTGCCTGCACCCGCATGCCCGACTAGCATCACCACCCTGGATGGTTCCGACCTTGAATATGTGGACATCTATAAGTACCTAGGTGTCTGGCTAGACTGCAAACTCTCCTTCCAGACTCACATCAAACATCTCCAATCGAAAATCAAATCAAGAGTCGGCTTTCTATTCCGCAACAAAGCCTCCTTCACTCACGCCGCCAAGCTTACCCTAGTAAAACTGACTATCCTACCGATCCTCGATTTCGGCGATGTCATCTACAAAATGGCTTCCAACACTCTACTCAGCAAACTGGATGCAGTCTATCATAGTGCCATCCGTTTTGTCACCAAAGCACCTTATACCACCCACCACTGCGACTTGTATGCTCTAGTCGGCTGGCCCTCGCTACATATTCGTCGCCAGACCCACTGGCTCCAGGTCATCTACAAGTCCATGCTAGGTAAAGCTCCGCCTTATCTCAGTTCACTGGTCACGATGGCAACACCCATCCGTAGCACACGCTCCAGCAGGTGTATCTCACTGATCATCCCTAAAGCCAACACCTCATTTGGCCGCCTCTCGTTCAGTACTCTGCTGCCTGTGACTGGAATGAACTGCAAAAATCGCTGAAGTTGGAGACTTTTATCTCCCTCACCAACTTCAAACATCAGCTATCCGAGCAGCTAACCGATCGCTGCAGCTGTACATAGTCTATTGGTAAATAGCCCACCCATTTTCACCTACCTCATCCCCATACTGTTTTTATACTGTTTTTTTTTAAAATTTTATTTATTTATTTACCTTTCTGCTCTTTTGCACACCAATATCTCTACCTGTACATGACCATCTGATCATTTATCACCCCAGTGTTAATCTGCAAAATTGTATTATTCGCCTACCTCATGCCTTTTGCACACATTGTATATAGACTGCCCATTTTTTTTTTTTTTTTTCTACTGTGTTATTGACTTGTTAATTGTTTACTCCATGTGTAACTCTGTGTTGTCTGTTCACACTGCTATGCTTTATCTTGGCCAGGTCGCAGTTGCAAATGAGAACTTGTTCTCAACTAGCCTACCTGGTTAAATAAAGGTGAAATAAAAATAAAATAAAATAAATAGGTTTACCCAGTGAGTGGAGTGGAGTATAGGTTTACCCAGTGAGTGGAGTGGACTATAGGTTTACCCAGTGAGTGGAGTGGACTATAGGTTTACCCAGTGAGTGGAGTGGACTATAGGTTTACCCAGTGAGTGGAGTGGACTATAGGTTTACCCAGTGAGTGGAGTGGACTATAGGTTTACCCAGTGAGTGGAGTAGACTGTAGGTTTACCCAGTGAGTGGAGTGGACTATAGGTTTACCCAGTGAGTGGAGTGGACTATAGGTTTACCCAGTGAGTGGAGTGGACTATAGGTTTACCCAGTGAGTGGAGTGGACTATAGGTTTACCCAGTGAGTGGAGTGAGTGGACTATAGGTTTACCCAGTGAGTGGAGTGGAGTGGACTATAGGTTTACCCAGTGAGTGGAGTAGACTGTAAGGTTTACCCAGTGAGTGGAGTAGACTATAGGTTTACCCAGTGAGTGGAGTGGACTATAGGTTTACCCAGTGAGTGGAGTGCACTATAGGTTTACGCAGTGAATGGAGTAGACTATAGGTTTACCCAGTGAGTGGAGTGGACTATAGGTTTACCCAGTGAATGGAGTAGACTATAGGTTTACCCAGTGAGTGGAGTGGACTATAGGTTTACCCAGTGAATGGAGTAGACTATAGGTTTACCCAGTGAATGGAGTAGACTGTAGGTTTACCCAGTGAGTGGAGCAGATTGTAGGTTTACCCAGTGAGTGGAGCTGACTGTAGGGTTTACCCAGTGAGTACCCAGGGCTGATTGTAGGTTTACCCAGTTAGTACCCAGGGCTGACCGTAGGGTTTACCCAGTGAGTACCCAGTGCTGACCGTAGGGTTTACCCAGTGAGTACCCAGGGCTGATTGTAGGTTTACCCAGTTAGTACCCAGGGCTGAACGTAGGGTTTACCCAGTTAGTACCCAGGGCTGACCGTAGGGTTTACCCAGTTAGTACCCAGGGCTGACCGTAGGGTTTACCCAGTGAGTACCCAGTGCTGACCGTAGGGCTTACCCACTGAGTACCCAGGACTGACCGTAGGGTTTACCCAGTGAGTACCCAGTGCTGACCATATGGTTTACCCAGTGAGTACCCAGGGCTGACCGTAGGGTTTACCCAGTTAGTACCCAGGGCTGACCGTAGGGTTTACCCAGTTAGTACCCAGGGCTGACCGTAGGGTTTACCCAGTTAGTACCCAGTGCTGACCGTAGGGTTTACCCACTGAGTACCCAGTGCTGACCGTAGGGTTTACCCAGTGAGTACCCAGTGCTGACCGTAGGGTTTACCCAGTGAGTACCCAAGGCTTACCCAGTGAGTACCCAGGGCTGACTGTAGGGTTTACCCAGTGAGTACCCATGGCTTACCCAGTGAGTACCCAGGGCTGACCGTAGGGTTTACCCAGTGAGTACCCATGGCTTACCCAGTGAGTACCCAGTGCTGACCGTAGGGTTTATCCAGTGAGTACCCAGTGCTGACCGTAGGGTATACCCAGTGAGTACCCAGTGCGGACCGTAGGGTTTACCCAGTAAGTACCCAGGGCTGATTGTAGGTTTACCCAGTTAGTACCCAGTGCTGACCGTAGGGTTTACCCAGTGAGTACCCAGGGCTGACCGTAGGGTTTACCCAGTGAGTACCCAGGGCTTACCCAGTTAGTACCCAGTGCTGACCGTAGGGTTTACCCAGTGAGTACCCAGGGCTGACCGTAGGGTTTACCCAGTGAGTACCCAGGGCTGATTATTTAGGATGTAGTGATGGTGTGGGCCCTTTCCTTTAACATATCATGGTATTAAAGCCAAGACACGTATTAAAGTCACAACACTATGACACAACACGACACATCATGACACGACAAATCACAGCAACACATCACGACACGACAAATCACAGCAACACATCACGACACGAAGACACGACAACACAACACGACTACACAACACGATGACACATCACGACACGATGACACATCACGACACATCACAACACCACGACACATCACAACACGATGACACATCACAACGACACATCACGACACAACGACACATCACATCACGACACATCACGGCACCACGACACATCACCACGACACATCACATCACAACGACACCACGACACATCACGGCACCACGACACATCACATCACAACGACACATCACGACACCATGACACATCATGGCACCACGACACATCACATCACATCACAACGACACATCACGACACCACAACACATCACGGCACCACGACACATCACGGCACCACGACACATCACGACACAACGACACATCACATCACGGCACCACGACACATCACGGCACCACGACACATCACGGCACCACGACACATCACGGCACCACGACACATCACATCACAACGACACCACATCACCACGACACATCACGGCACCACGACACATCACGACACAACGACACATCACGACACAACGACACATCACGACACCACGACACATCACGGCACCACGACACATCACATCACATCACGACACAACGACACATCATCACATCACGACACAACGACACATCACGACACAACGACACATCACGACACCACGACACATCACGACACAACGACACATCACATCACGACACATCACGACACCACATCACATCACGACACAACGACACATCACGACACAACGACACATCACAACACTACGACACATCACGACACGATGACACATCACGACACAACGACACATAATGACACCACGACACATCACATCACGACAAAACGACACCACGACACATCACGACACAACGACACATCACATCACGACACATAATGACACAACGACACATCACATCACGACACAACGACACCACGACACATCACAACGACACATCACAACGACACATCACAACGACACCACGACACAACGACAAATCACGACACCACGACACATCACGACATAACGACACATCACAACGACACATCACGACACAACGACACATCACGACACCACGACACATCACGACACCACGACACATCACGACACAACATCACATCACAACGACACATCACATCACAACGACACATCACATCACAACGACACATCACGACACCACGACACAACGACACATCACAACGACACATCACAACGACACAACACCACGACACATCACGACACCACGACACATCACATCACGACACAACGACACAACGACACATCACAACACCACGACAGACACTGAGTTAATAGTAGCCATGGAGCCTTGTCTCCTTTGAGTTGATATTGATTGAAGATGTGTAGGTTTAGTTGAGCAGAGATACTGTGTGTGTCTCACTGGTAGTGGGAGTCTCTAGTATACAGGTGGGGTGGAAGGGGAGGTGTCACAGAGGTGGGAGGGGAGAGGAGGTGTCACAGAGGTGGGAGGGGAGAGGAGGTGTCACAGAGGTGGGGTAGAAGGGGAGGTGTCACAGAGGTGGGAGGGGAGAGGAGGTGTCACAGAGGTGGGGTGGAAGGGGAGGTGTCACAGAGGTGGGAGGGGAGAGGAGGTGTCACAGAGGTGGGGTGGAAGGGGAGGTGTCACAGAGGTGGGAGGGGTGAGGAGGTGTCACAGAGGTGGGAGGGGAGAGGAGGTGTCACAGAGGTGGGGTGGAAGGAGAGGTGGCACAGAGGTGGGAGGGGAGAGGAGGTGTCACAGAGGTGGGAGGGGAGAGGAGAGGAGGTGTCACAGAGGTGGGAGGAGATGGGTCACAGAGGTGGGAGGGGAGAGGAGGTGTCACAGAGGTGGGAGGGGAGGGGAGGTGTCACAGAGGTGGGAGGGGAGAGGAGGTGTCACAGAGGTGGGAGGAGATGGGTCACAGAGGTGGGAGGGAGAGGAGGTGTCTCAGAGGTGGGAGGGGAGAGGAGGTGTCTCAGAGGTGGGAGGGAGAGGAGGAGTCACAGGAGGTGGGAGGGGAGAGGAGGTGTCTCAGAGGTGGGAGGGGAGAGGAGGTGTCACAGAGGTGGGAGGGGAGAGGAGGTGTCACAGAGGTGGAAGGGGAGGTGTCACAGAGGTGGAAGGGGAGGTGTCACAGAGGTGGGAGGGGAGAGGAGGTGTCACAGAGGTGGGAGGGGGAGAGGAGGTGTCACAGAGGTGGGAGGGGAGGTGTCACAGAGGTGGGAGAGGGAGGTGTCACAGAGGTGGGAGGGGAGAGGAGGTGTCACAGAGGTGGAAGGGGAGGTGTCACAGAGGTGGGAGGGAAGGGGAGGTGTCACAGAGGTGGGAGGAGAGAGGAGGTGTCACAGAGGTGGGAGGAGAGGAGGTGTCACAGAGGTGGGAGGAGAGGAGGTGTCACAGAGGTGGGAGGAGAGAGGAGGTGTCACAGAGGTGGGAGGGAGAGGAGGTGTCACAGAGGTGGGAGGAGAGAGGAGGTGTCACAGAGGTGGGAGGGGAGAGGAGGTGTCACAGAGGTGGGAGGAGAGAGGAGGTGTCACAGAGGTGGGAGGGGAAAGGAGGTGTCACAGAGGTGGGAGGGGAGAGGAGGTGTCACAGAGGTGGGAGGGAAGGGGAGGTGTTACAGAGGTGGGAGGGGAGAGGAGGTGTCACAGAGGTGGGGAGGAGAGAGGAGAGGAGGTGTCACAGAGGTGGGGGGAGAGGAGGAGTGTCACAGAGGTGGGAGGAGATGGGTCACAGAGGTGGGAGGGGAAAGGAGGTGTCACAGAGGTGGGAGTGAAGGGGAGGTGTCACAGAGGTGGGGTGGAAGTAGATGTGTCACAGAGGTGGGAGGAGAGAGGAGGTGTCACAGAGGTGGGAGGAGAGAGGAGGTGTCACAGAGGTGGGAGGGGATAGGAGGTGTCACAGAGGTGGGAGGGGAGGTGTCGCCAATGATACACTGCGGTATTGTAGTAACACTCCTCCACCATAGAGGGGCAGTGTTGTCCTAGTTTTGGGCTCAGCTCATGGCCCTCTATTCCCTAATGGCCCTGGTCAAAATGGAGGCCACTAGCAGAGGGTCAGCTCCAACATCCTTCTACCAGCCTGGAGACCAGGGTCTGGCTGTCATTAGTACAGCTCTTCTACCAGTCTGGAGACCAGGGTCTGGCTGTCATTAGTACAGCTCTTCTACCAGTCTGGAGACCAGGGTCTGGCTGTCATTAGTACAGCTCTTCTACCAGTCTGGAGACCAGGGTCTGGCTGTCATTAGTACAGCTCTTCTACCAGCCTGGAGACCAGGGTCTGGCTGTCATTAGTACAGCTCTTCTACCAGTCTGGAGACCAGGGTCTGGCTGCTGAGAGAAGGCAATCTGAGGAGAGAGAGACAGACAAACTGGCTATAATTGGCATGACTGCATTCAATGTGTGTGTCTGTACGTGTGTGTGTGTGTGTGTGTGTGTGTGTGTGTGTGTGTGTGTGTGTGTGTGTGTGTGTGTGTGTGTGTGTGTTTACAAGGTCTCAAGAACACACACTCACAGATGCACAGACAGACAGACAGACAGACAGACAGACAGACAGACAGACAGACAGACAGACACAGACACGCACACAGACACGCACACAGACACGCACACGCACACAGACACGCACACACAAACACGCACGCATGCACACACACACACGCACACACACACACACACGCACACACACACACACACACACACGCACACACACACTCACACACACACACTCACGTACAGACACACACATTGAATGCAGTCATGCCAATTATAGCCAGTTTGTCTGTCTCTCTCTCCTCAGATTGCCTTCTCTCAGCACAGTAACTTCATGGATCTGGGTGCAGTTCTTCGTCACGTTTTCAGGTGAGCTCCTCTTCCTCCTCCTCTCATCCCTTCCTCATCATCCTCCTCTTCCTCGCCATCCTTCCTCATCATTATCTTACCCTTCCCACTCCTCTTTCCTCCTGATCGCTCCTCCTCATCCTCCTCATCCTCCTTCCCATCATCCTCCCTTCCCCCACTCATCCTTCCCTCCTCATCCTCCTCTTCCTCGTCATCCTTCCCTCATCATCATCTTCCTCTTCCCACTCCTCCTTCCTCCTCATCCTTCCTCATCATCTTCCTCGTCATCATCATCTTCCTCTTCCTCATCCTTTGTGATCCTTCCTCATCCTCCTTGCCTTTCCCTTTCCTCTTCCTCATCTTCTTTCTCATCATCCTCTTCCTCCATTTATTCCTCCTCCCTCCTCTTCCTTGCTCCTCCTTCCTCTCTCCTCCTCCCTCTTCCCTCTCTCCTCTTCCTCTTCTCCTCCTCCTCTTTCTCCTCCCTCCCTTTTCCTCTTCTCTCCACTCTCCTCTTCCTCCCTCCTCCTCCTCTTCCTCCCTCTTCCTTCCCTCCCCTCTTCTTCTCTCTACTTCTCTCTCCACTTCCTCCTCCTCCCTCCTCCCTCTCTCTACTTCCTCTCCACTTCCTCCTCCTCCTCCTCCCTCTCTACGCCCTCTCTCCACTTCCTCCTCCTCCTCCTCTCCTCCCTCTCTACACTTCCTCTCTGCACTTTCTCTCCCTCCTCCTCCCTCTCTCTACACCTCCTATCTCCCCTTTATCTCCCTCCTCCTCCTCTCTACACCTCCTATCTCCCCTTTCTCTCCCTCCTCCTCCTCTCTACACCTCCTATCTCCCCTTATATCTCCCTCCTCCCTCCTCTCTCTACTTCCTCCTCCCCCTCTTCTTTCCTCCCTCTCCTCCTCATTTTCCTGAGGTCACTCCCATTTAGTACCACTCCTCCTCTCTGTTACCGTGGGATGCCTTCAGCCCACCACCACAGTATGTGTAGCTAGGGCGATGTTGATGCCGAACCGCTGTACCACTGCAGCAGACATTACTGCAGAGAAACATTCATTGAACTGTCAACAAACACACACAGCTCACCCTTAACACTCGGGTAGTCTACCTGAAGAAACAGGAAATGGGTTTGGCTTGTGTCAGAAGTGTTGTCTCTGTGTGAATGTAATAGTCCTGATGTGGTGTGTTATTGATCAGCACCATACTGATGTGGTGTGTTATTGATCAGCACCGTACTGATGTGGTGTTATTGATCAGCACCATACTGATGTGGTGTTGATCAGCACCATACTGATGGTGGTGTTATTGATCAGCACCGTGTTATTGTCAGCACGATTGATGTGGTGTGTTATTGATCAGCACCATACTGATGTGGTGTGTTATTGATCAGCACCATACTGATGTGGTGTTATTGATCAGCACCATACTGATGTGGTGTTATTGATCAGCACCATACCGATGTGGTGTTATTGATCAGCACCGCATCGATGTGGTGTGTTATTGATCAGCACCGTGACTGGGATGTGGTGTGTTATTGATCAGCACCATACTGATGTGGTGTTATTGATCAGCACCGCATTCGGATGTGGTGTTATTGATCAGCACCATACTGATGTGGTATGTTATTGATCAGCAATTCATACTGATGTGTTATTGATCAGCATCATACTGATGTGGTGGTTATTGGTCAGCACCGTACTGATGTGGTGTTATTGATCAGCACCATACTGATGTGGTGTGTTATTGATCAGCACCGTACTGATGTGGTGTTATTGATCAGCACCGTACTGATGTGTGTTATTGATCAGCACCATACTGATGTGGTGTTATTGATCAGCACCGTACTGATGTGGTGTTATTGATCAGCACCATACTGATGTGGTGTGTTATTGATCAGCACCATACTGATGTGTGTGTTATTGATCAGCACCATACTGATGTGGTGTTATTGATCAGCACCGTACTGATGTGGTGTGTTATTGATCAGCACCATACTGATGTGTGTGTTATTGATCAGCACCA
>NW_027036133.1:0-12842 GCF_034236695.1 Oncorhynchus nerka
GATATGATATATCCTAGTTGATTGTGCTGGTTTCTGGACTCAGAGAAAGTGATACTGATATATCCTAGTTGATTCTGCTGGTTCTGGACTCCAGACGTGATTTATCTAGTTGATTGTGCTGGTTCTGGACTCCAGAGAAGTAAGATATATCTGTACTGATTCTGGACTCCAGAAGTGATATGATATATCTAGTTGATTGTGCTGTTCTAGACTCCAGAGAAGTGATATAATCCTAGTTGATTCTGTGGTTTGGACTCAGAAAATGCCGTGATTTATCCCCTAGTTGATTGTGCTGGTTCTGGACTCCACTCCAGTGATATGATATATCCCTAATTTGATTGTACTGGTTCTGGACTCCAGAAAGTGATATGATATATCTAGTTGGGTTCTACTGGTTCAGGACTCAGAGAATTATTATGATATATCTAGTTGATTCTGACTCCAAGAAGTGACGTGATATATCCCTGTTTTCTGGACTCCAGAAGCTCCCTAGTTGATTCTGGACTCCGAGAAGTGATGATATATCTAGTTGATTATGCTGGTTCTGGACTCCAGTGAAATCTCGTTGTCGGATGACGTGATATCCTAGTTTGATTATGCTGGTTCTGGACTCCAGAGAAGTGATATGATATATCCTAGTTGATTGTGCTGGTTCTGGACTCCAGAGAAGTGATATGATATATCCTAGTTGATTCTGCTGGTTCTGGACTCCAGAGAAGTGCCGTGATTTATCCTAGTTGATTGTGCTGGTTCTGGACTCCAGAGAAGTGCCGTGATTTATCCTAGTTGATTGTGCTGGTTCTGGACTCCAGAGAAGTGATAAGATATATCCTAGTTGATTATGCTGGTTCTGGACTCCAGAGAAGTGATATGATATATCCTAGTTGATTGTGCTGGTTCTGGACTCCAGAGAAGTGATATGATATATCCTAGTTGATTATGCTGGTTCTGGACTCCAGAGAAGTGATATGATATATCCTAGTTGATTGTGCTGGTTCTGGACTCCAGAGAAGTGATATGATATATCCTAGTTGATTGTGCTGGTTCTGGACTCCAGAGAAGTGATATGATATATCCTAGTTGATTGTGCTGGTTCTGGACTCCAGAGAAGTGATATGATATATCCTAGTTGATTGTGCTGGTTCTGGACTCCAGAGAAGTGATATGATATATCCTAGTTGATTGTGCTGGTTCTGGACTCCAGAGAAGTGATATGATATATCCTAGTTGATTCTGGACTCCAGAGAAGTGACGTGATATATCCTAGTTGATTCTGGACTCCAGAGAAGTGATATGATATATCCTAGTTGATTCTGGACTCCAGAGAAGTGATATGATATATCCTAGTTGATTATGCTGGTTCTGGACTCCAGAGAAGTGATATGATATATCCTAGTTGATTCTGGACTCCAGAGAAGTGACGTGATATATCCTAGTTGATTCTGTTGGTTCTGGACTCCAGAGAAGTGATATGATATATCCTAGTTGATTATGCTGGTTCTGGACTCCAGAGAAGTGACGTGATATATCCTAGTTGATTCTGCTGGTTCTGGACTCCAGAGAGGTGATATGATATATCCTAGTTGATTGTGCTGGTTCTGGACTCCAGAGAAGTGATATGATATATCCTAGTTGATTGTGCTGGTTCTGGACTCCAGAGAAGTGATATGATATATCCTAGTTGATTGTGCTGGTTCTGGACTCCAGAGAAGTGACGTGATATATCCTAGTTGATTCTGCTGGTTCTGGACTCCAGAGAAGTGATATGATATATCCTAGTTGATTATGCTGGTTCTGGACTCCAGAGAGGTGATATGATATATCCTAGTTGATTGTGCTGGTTCTGGACTCCAGAGAAGTGATATGATATATCCTAGTTGATTGTGCTGGTTCTGGACTCCAGAGAAGTGATATGATATATCCTAGTTGATTGTGCTGGTTCTGGACTCCAGAGAAGTGATATGATATATCCTAGTTGATTGTGCTGGTTCTGGACTCCAGAGAAGTGATATGATATATCCTAGTTGATTGTGCTGGTTCTGGACTCCAGAGAAGTGATATGATATATCCTAGTTGATTATGCTGGTTCTGGACTCCAGAGAAGTGATATGATATATCCTAGTTGATTGTGCTGGTTCTGGACTCCAGAGAAGTGATATGATATATCCTAGTTGATTGTGCTGGTTCTGGACTCCAGAGAAGTGATATGATATATCCTAGTTGATTATGCTGGTTCTGGACTCCAGAGAAGTGATATGATATATCCTAGTTGATTGTGCTGGTTCTGGACTCCAGAGAAGTGATATGATATATCCTAGTTGATTGTGCTGGTTCTGGACTCCAGAGAAGTGATATGATATATCCTAGTTGATTGTGCTGGTTCTGGACTCCAGAGAAGTGATATGATATATCCTAGTTGATTGTGCTGGTTCTGGACTCCAGAGAAGTGATATGATATATCCTAGTTGATTATGCTGGTTCTGGACTCCAGAGAAGTGATATGATATATCCTAGTTGATTGTGCTGGTTCTGGACTCCAGAGAAGTGATATGATATATCCTAGTTGATTGTGCTGGTTCTGGACTCCAGAGAAGTGATATGATATATCCTAGTTGATTGTGCTGGTTCTGGACTCCAGAGAAGTGATATGATATATCCTAGTTGATTGTGCTGGTTCTGGACTCCAGAGAAGTGATATGATATATCCTAGTTGATTGTGCTGGTTCTGGACTCCAGAGAAGTGATATGATATATCCTAGTTGATTGTGCTGGTTCTGGACTCCAGAGAAGTGATATGATATATCCTAGTTGATTGTGCTGGTTCTGGACTCCAGAGAAGTGATATGATATATCCTAGTTGATTATGCTGGTTCTGGACTCCAGAGAAGTGATATGATATATCCTAGTTGATTGTGCTGGTTCTGGACTCCAGAGAAGTGATATGATATATCCTAGTTGATTGTGCTGGTTCTGGACTCCAGAGAAGTGATATGATATATCCTAGTTGATTATGCTGGTTCTGGACTCCAGAGAAGTGATATGATATATCCTAGTTGATTGTGCTGGTTCTGGACTCCAGAGAAGTGATATGATATATCCTAGTTGATTGTGCTGGTTCTGGACTCAGAAGTGATATGATATATCCTGGTTGATTGTGCTGGTTCTGGACTCCAGAGAAGTGATATGGTATATCTAGTTGATTGTGCTGGTTTCTGGACTCCAGAGAAGTGATATGATATATCCTGGTTGATTATTAACGGTTCTGGACTCCAGTAATGCTGATATATCTAGTTGATTGTGCTGTTCTGGACTCCAGAAGTGATATGATATCCCCTAGATTGATTGTGCTTTGGTTCTGGACTCCAGAGTGATATGATATATCCTGGTGGTGCTGGTTTCTGGACTTGAGAAGTGATATGATATATCCTAGTTGATTCTGCTGGTTCTGGACTCCAGAAAGAAGTGGCGTGTTTATCCTAGTTGATTGTACTGGTTCTGGACTCCAGAAGTGATATGATATATCCTAGTTGATTGTGCTGGTTCTGGACTCCGAAGAAGTGATATGATATATCCCTAGTTGATTGTGCTGGTTCTGGACTCCAGAGAAAGTGATATGATATATCCTAGTTGATTGTGCTGGTTCTTGACTCCAGAGAAGTGATATGATGATTATCCTAGTTGATTGTGCTGGTTCTGGACTCCAGAGAAGTGATATGATATATCCTAGTTGATTGTGCTGGTTCTGGACTCCAGAGAAGTGATATGATATATCCTAGTTGATTCTGCTGGTTCTGACTCCAGAGAAGAGAAGATTGATTGTCTGGTTCTGGACTCCAGAGAAGTATTTATCCTAGTTGATTGTGCTGGTTCTGGACTCCAGAGAAGTGATATGATTTATCCTAGTTGATTGTGCTGGTTCTGGACTCCAGAGAAGTGATATGATATATCCTAGTTGATTGTGCTGGTTCTGGACTCCAGAGAAGTGATATGATATATCCTAGTTGATTGTGCTGGTTCTGGACTCCAGAGAAGTGATATGATATATCCTAGTTGATTATGCTGGTTCTGGACTCCAGAGAAGTGATATGATATATCCTAGTTGATTGTGCTGGTTCTGGACTCCAGAGAAGTGATATGATATATCCTAGTTGATTGTGCTGGTTCTGGACTCCAGAGAAGTGATAATGATATATCCTAGTTGATTGTGCTGGTTCTGGACTCCAGAGAAGTGATATGATATATCCTAGTTGATTGTGCTGGTTCTGGACTCCAGAGAAGTGATATGATTTATCCTAGTTGATTGTGCTGGTTCTGGACTCCAGAGAAGTGGCGTGATTTATCCTAGTTGATTGTGCTGGTTCTGGACTCCAGAGAAGTGGCGTGATTTATCCATAGTTGACTTTCAACTCCAAATGCACGTGTAAAACATATTTCTGTTTCCTATCTTGTGTTTTAAAAATGCTTCACTGTTTATGTCTGTGACGACAGGCTGGGTAGCGATTGTCCACTCATGTTCGAATGTGCATGTACGTGCACGAGGGGGTCACACATTTTGTACCAATCCTTTTAGGGGGTTGAAGGTCAAAAATGTGGTAAACCACTGGAATACATGATCATGGCAACACATGGAGTTAGGTTTAAATAGTTTAGAAAAGATACAGTAGTTGGGTTGATATAGTCATGGTAGGATTCAGTATTTGGGTTGATATAGTCATGGTAGGATAGGGTAGTTGGGTTGATATAGTCATGGTAGGATAGGGTAGTTGGGTTGATATAGTCATGGTAGGATAGGGTAGTTGGGTTGATATAGTCATGCAGGATAGGTAGTTGGGTTGATATAGTCATGGTAGGATAGGGTAGTTGGGTTGATATAGTCATGGTAGGATAGGGTAGTTGGGTTGATATAGTCATGGTAGGATAGGGTAGTTGGGTTGATATAGTCATGGTAGGATAGGGTAGTTGGGTTGATATAGTCATGGTAGGATAGGGTAGTTGGGTTGATATATAGTCATGGTAGGGATAGGGTAATTGGGTTGGATATAGTCATGGCAGGATAGGTAGTTGGGGTTGATATAGTCATGGTAGGATTCAATTTGGGTTGATATAGTCATGGTAGGATAGGGTAGTTAGGTTGATATAGTCATGGTAGGATTCAGTATTTGGGTTGATATAGTCATGGTAGGATAGGCAGTTGATATAGTCATGGCAGGATAGGTAGTTGGAGATATAGTCATGGTAGGATAGGGTAGTTGGGCTGATATAGTCATGGTAGAGATTCAGTATTTGGGTTGATATAGTCATGGTAGGATAGGGTAGTTGGGTTGATATAGTCATGGTAGATTCAGTATTTGGGTTGATATAGTCATGGCAGGGGATAGGGTAGTTGGGTTGATATAGTCATGGTAGGATAGGGTAGTTGGGTTGATATAGTCATGGTAGGATAGGTAGAAGGTTGATATAGTCATGTTAGGATAGGCAGTTGGGTTGATATAGTCATGGCAGGATAGGGTAGTTGGGTTGATATAGTCATGGTAGGATAGGTAGTTGGTTGATATTGTCATGGTAGGATAGGGTAGTTGGGTTGATATAGTCATGGTAGGATAGGGTAGTTGGGTTGATATAGTCATGGGAGGATAGGGTAGTTGGGTTGATATAGTCATGGTAGGATAGGGTAGTTGGGTTGATATAGTCATGGTAGGATAGGGTAGTTGGGTTGATATAGTCATGGTAGGATAGGGTAGTTGGGTTGATATAGTCATGGTAGGATTCAGTATTTGGGTTGATATAGTCATGGTAGGATAGGGTAGTTGGGTTGATATAGTCATGGTAGGATAGGGTAGTTGGGTTGATATAGTCATGGTAGGATAGGGTAGTTGGGTTGATATAGTCATGGTAGGATTCAGTATTTGGGTTGATATAGTCATGGTAGGATAGGGTAGTTGGGTTGATATAGTCATGGTAGGATTCAGTATTTGGGTTGATATAGTCATGGTAGGATAGGTAGTTGGGTTGATATAGTCATGGTAGGATAGGGTAATTGGGTTGATATAGTCATGGTAGGATAGGGTAGTTGGATTGATATAGTCATGGTAGGATAGGGTAGTTGGGTTGATATAGTCGTGGTAGGATAGGGTGGTTGGGTTGATATAGTCATGGTAGGATTCAGTATTTGGGTTGATATAGTCATGGTAGGATAGGGTAGTTGGGTTGATATTGTCATGGTAGGATAGGGTAGTTGGGTTGATATTGTCATGGTAGGATAGGGTAGTTGGGTTGATATAGTCATGGTAGGATACAGTAGTTGGGTTGATATTGTCATGGTAGGATAGGGTAGTTGGGTTAATAATAATAGTAGTAGTGGACATGGGATTACCATTAACAACAACTACAACAACAATATCAATGAGAACAACAATACATTAAAGCAATGGTAGTAGACCAGTGTCAACATGACTGAGAAGACACATGACCTGGTAGTAGACCAGTGTCAACATGACTGAGAAGACACATGACCTGGTAGTAGACCAGTGTCAACATGACTGAGAAGACACATGACCTGGTAGTGGACCAGTGTCAACATGACTGAGAAGACACATGACCAGGTAGTAGACCAGTGTCAACATGACTGAGAAGACACATGACCTGGTAGTGGACCAGTGTCAACATGACTGAGAAGACATATGACCTGGTAGTAGACCAGTGTCAACATGACTGAGAAAGACACATGACCTGGTAGTAGACCAGTGTCAACATGACTGAGAAGACACATGACCTGGTAGTAGACCAGTGTCAGCATGACTGAGAAGACATGACCTGGTAGTAGACCAGTGTCAACATGACTGAGAAGACACATGACCTGGTAGTGGACCAGTGTCAACATGACTGAGAAGACACATGACCTGGTAGTGGACCAGTGTCAACATGACTGAAGACATGACCTGGTAGTGGACCAGTGTCAACATGACAGAAGACACATGACCTGGTAGTGGACCAGTGTCCAACATGACAGAAGACACATGACCTGGTAGTAGACCAGTGTCCAACATGACTGAAGACATATGACCTGGTAGTGGACCAGTGTCAACATGACAGAAGACACATGACCTGGTAGTGGACCAGTGTCAACATGACAGAAGACACATGACCTGGTAGTGGACCAGTGTCAACATGACAGAAGACACATGACCTGGTAGTGGACCAGTGTCAGCATGACTGAAGACATATGACCTGGTAGTAGGCCAGTGTCAACATGACTGTGAAGACACATGACCTGGTAGTGGACCAGTGTCAACATGACAGAAGACACATGACCTGGTAGTGGACCAGTGTCAGCATGACTGAGAAGACACATGACCTGGTAGTGGACCAGTGTCAACATGACAAGAAGACACATGACCTGGTAGTGGACCAGTGTCAACATGACAGAAGACACATGACCTGGTAGTAGACCGTGTCAACATGACTGAGAAGACATATGACCTGGTAGTAGACCAGTGTCAACATGACTGAGAAGACACATGACCTGGAAGTAGACCAGTGTCAACATGACTGAAGACACATGACCTGGTAGTAGACCAGTGTCAACATGACTGAAGACACATGACCTGCAGTAGTAGACCGAGTGTCCCAGCATGACAGAAGACACATGACCTGGTAGTGGACCAGTGTCAGCATGACTGAAGACACATGACCTGGTAGTAGACCAGTGTCAGCATGACTGAGAAGACACATGACCTGGTAGTAGACCAGTGTCAACATGACTGAAGACACATGACCTGAGTAGTAGACCAGTGTCAGCATGACTGAAGACACATGACCTGGTAGTAGGCCAGTGTCAGCATGACTGAGAAGACACATGACCTGGTAGTAGACCAGTGTCCCAGCATGACTGAGAAGACACATGACCTGGTAGTGGACCAGTGTCAACATGACTGAGAAGACACATGACCTGGTAGTAGACCAGTGTCAGCATGACTGAAGACACATGACCTGGTAGTAGACCAGTGTCCAGCATGACTGAGAAGACACATGACCTGGTAGTGGACCAGTGTCAACATGACTGAAGACACATGACCTGGTAGTAGACCAGTGTCAGCATGACAGAGAAGACACATGACCTGGTAGTAGACCAGTGTCAACATGACTGAAAAGACACATGACCTGGTAGTGGACCAGTGTCAACATGACTGAAAGCACACATGACCTGGTAGTAGACCAGTGTCAGCATGACTGAAGACACATGACCTGGTAGTAGACCAGTGTCAACATAGACTGAGAAGACACATGACCTGGTAGTGGACCAGTGTCAACATGACTGAAGACACATGACCTGGTAGTAGACCAGTGTCAGCATGACTGAAGACACATGACCTGGTAGTAGACCAGTGTCAGCATGACTGAGAAGACACATGACCTGGTAGTAGACCAGTGTCAACATGACTGAAGACACATGACCTGGTAGTAGACCAGTGTCAACATGACTGAGAAGACACATGACCTGGTAGTAGACCAGTGTCCAGCATGACTGAGAAGACACATGACCTGGTAGTGGACCAGTGTCAGCATGACTGAGAAGACACATGACCTGGTAGTAGACCAGTGTCAACATGACTGAAGACATGACCTGGTAGTAGGCCAGTGTCAACATGACTGAAGACACATGACCTGGTAGTAGGCCAGTGTCAACATGACTGAAGACACATGACCTGGTAGTAGACCAGTGTCAGCATGACTGAAGACACATGACCTGGTAGTAGACCAGTGTCCAGCATGACTGAACACACATGACCTGGTAGACCAGTGTCAACATGACAGAAGACACATGACCTGGTAGTAGACCAGTGTCAACATGACTGAGAAGACACATGACCTGGTAGTAGACCAGTGTCAGCATGACTGAGAAGACACATGACCTGGTAGTAGACCAGTGTCAACATGACAGAAGACACATGACCTGGTAGTAGACCAGTGTCAACATGACAGAAGACACATGACCTGGTAGTAGACCAGTGTCAACATGACTGAGAAGACACATGACCTGGTTGTAGACCCAGTGTCAACATGACTGAGAAGACACATGACCTGGTAGTGGACCAGTGTTAACATGACTGAGAAGACACATGACCTGGTAGTAGACCAGTGTCAACATGACAGAGAGAAGACACATGACCTGGTAGTAGACCAGTGTCAACATGACAGAAGACACATGACCTGGTAGTAGACCAGTGTCAGCATCGGCCTGAAGACACAGCCTGGTTAGTAGACCAGGTGTCAACATGAGCTGAGAAGACATGACCTGGTAGTGGACCAGTGTCAACATGACAGAAGACACATGACCTGGTAGTGGACCAGTGTCAACATGACTGAAGACATGACCAGGTAGTAGACCAGTGTCAACATGACTGAGAAGACACATGACCTGGTAGTAGACCAGTGTCAACATGACTGAGAAAGACACATGACCTGGTAGTGGACCAGTGTCAACATGACTGAGAAGACATATGACCTGGTAGTAGACCAGTGTCAACATGACTGAGAAGACACACACATGACCTGGTAGTAGACCAGTGTCAACATGACTGAGAAAGACACATGACCTGGTAGTAGACCAGTGTCAACATGACTGAAAGACACATGACCTGGTAGTAGACCAGTGTCAGCATGACTGAAGACACATGACCTGGTAGTGGACCAGTGTCAACATGACTGAGAAGACACATGACCTGGTAGTAGACCAGTGTCAACATGACTGAAGACACATGACCTGGTAGTGGACCAGTGTCAGCATGACTGAAGACACATGACCTGGTAGTGGACCAGTGTCAACATGACAGAGAAGACACATGACCTGGTAGTGGACCAGTGTCAACATGACAGAAGACACATGACCTGGTAGTGGACCAGTGTCAACATGACAGAGAAGACATATGACCTGGTAGTAGACCAGTGTCAACATGACAGAAGACACATGACCTGGTAGTGGACCAGTGTCAACATGACAGAAGAAGACACATGACCTGGTAGTGGACCAGTGTCAACATGACAGAAGACACATGACCTGGTAGTGGACCAGTGTCAACATGACAGAGAAGACACATGACCTGGTAGTGGACCAGTGTCAACATGACTGAGAAGACACATGACCTGGTAGTAGACCAGTGTCAACATGACTGAAGACACATGACCTGGTAGTGGACCAGTGTCAACATATGACAGAAGACACATGACCTGGTAGTGGACCAGTGTCAACATGACAGAGAAGACACATGACCTGGTAGTGGACCAGTGTCAACATGACAGAAGACACATGACCTGGTAGTGGACCAGTGTCAACATGACAGAAGACACATGACCTGGTAGTAGACCAGTGTCAACATGACTGAGAAGACATATGACCTGGTAGTAGACCAGTGTCAACATGACTGAGAAGACACATGACCTGGAAGTAGACCAGTGTCAACATGACAGAGAAGACACATGACCTGGTAGTAGACCAGTGTCAACATGACAGAGAAGACACATGACCTGGTAGTGGACCAGTGTCAACATGACTGAGAAGACACATGACCTGGTAGTAGACCAGTGTCAACATGACTAGAAGACACATGACCTGGTAGTAGACCAGTGTCAACATGACTGAGAAGACACATGACCTGGTAGTAGACCAGTGTCACATGACTGAGAAGACACATGACCTGGTAGTGGACCAGTATCAACATGACTGAGAAGACACATGACCTGGTAGTAGACCAGTGTCAGCATGACTGAGAAGACACATGACCTGGTAGTGGACCAGTGTCAACATGACAGAAGACACATGACCTGGTAGTGGACCAGTGTCAACATGACTGAAGACACATGACCTGGTAGTAGACCAGTGTCAACATGACTGAGAAGACATATGACCTGGTAGTAGACCAGTGTCAACATGACTGAGAAGACACATGACCTGGTAGTGGACCAGTGTCAACATGACTGAGAAGACACATGACCTGGTAGTAGACCAGTGTCAACATGACAGAAGACACATGACCTGGTAGTAGACCAGGTGTCAACATGACTGAAGACACATGACCTGGTTTGTTATATTGCTGTAAAGGTTTGCACAGGATTCTGATAGTCTTTGACTGCTTATTCAAGATGATTTGTAATTTTTTCTTGAATATATTTTTCTTCTGGGCTCTTTGTTATATTGCTGTAAAGGTTTGCAAAGTGATTTCTCCACATATCCCATCTTGGAGAGCCAATTCCTCATGATGAGGTTTGCAAAGTGATTTCTCCACATATCCCCATCTTGGAGAGCCAATTCCTCATGATGAGGTTTGCAAAGTGATTTCTCACGTATCCATATATCCCCATCTTGGAAGAGCCAATTCATCATGATGAGGTTTGCAAAGTGATTTCTCCACATATCCCCATCTTGAGAGCCAATTCCTCATGATGAGGTTTGCAAAGTGATTTCTCCACATATCCCCATTGAGAGGCCAATTCCTCATGATGAGGTTTGCAAGTGATTTCTCCACATATCCCCCATCTTGGAGAGCCAATTCCTCATGATGAGGTTTGCAAAGTGATTTCTCCACATATCCCCATCTTGGAGAGCCAATTCCTCATGATGAGGTTTGCAAAGTGATTTCTCCACATTCCCCATCTTGGAGAGCCAATTCCTCATGATGAGGTTTGCAAAGTGATTTCTCCACATATCCCCATCTTGGAGAGCCAATTCCTCATGATGAGGTTTGCAAAGTGATTTCTCCACATATCCCCATCTTGGAGGCAATTCCTCAAGATGAGGTTTGCTAAGTGATTTCTCCACATATCCCCCCCATCTTGGGAGAGCCAATTCCTCATGATGAGGTTTGCAAAGTGATTTCTCCACATATCCCCATATGGGAGAGCCAATTCCTCATGATGAGGTTTGCAAAGTGATTTCTCCACATATCCCCATCTTGGAGGCAATTCCCTCATGATGAGGTTTGCAAAGTGATTTCTCCACATATCCCCATCTTGGAGAGCCAATTCCTCTGATGAGGTTTGCAAAGTGATTTCTCCACATATCCCATCTTGGAGAGCCACAATTCCTCATGATGGTTTGCTAGTGATTTCTCCACATATCCCCATCTTGAGCCAATTCCTCATGATGAGGTTTGCTAAAGTGATTTCTCCACATATCCCCATATTGGAGAGCCAATTCCTCATGATGAGGTTTGCTAAGTGATTTCTCCACATATCCCCATTTGAGAGCCAATTCCTCATGATGAGGTTTGCAAAAGTGATTTCTCCACATATCCCCATCTTGGAGAGCCAATTCCTCATGATGAGGTTTGCAAAGTGATTTCCATATCCCCATCTTGAGAGAGCCAATTTTCCTCATGATGAGGTTTGCAAAGTGATTTCTCCACATATCCCCATCTTGGAGAGCCAATTCCTCATGATGAGGTTTGCAAAGTGATTTCTCTCCACATATCCCCATATGAGAGAGCCAATTCCTCATGATGAGGTTTGCAAAAGTGATTTCTCTATCCCCCATATCCCATATGATGAGGTTTGCATCTTGGAGAGCCAATTCCTCATGATGAGGTTTACAGTAGATTTCTCCACATATCCCCATATTGGAGAGCCACCTCATGAGGTTTGCCATGATTTCTCCACATATCCCATTTTGGAGAATTCCTCATGATGAGGTTTGCAAAGTGATTTCTTTCTCCACATAGTGTTCCCACATCTTGGAGAGCCAATTCCCTCATGATGAGGTTTGCAAAAATGATTTTCCACATATCCCCATCTTGGAGAGCCAATTCTCATGATGAGGTTTGCAAAGTGATTTCTCCACATATCCCCAT